>NC_139024.1:20983223-21255477 GCF_964662115.1 Mustela nivalis
TGCAAGCCTGTATGTGAATACACATTTTCATTTCTCTAGAAGTAGAATTGCAGGGTCACATGGTTAGTATGTTTAATATTTTAAGAAACTGCTTAATTGTTTCCTTTGGCAGTTCTGCTGCTAGTTGGCTGGCAATAAATTCTCTCAGCCTTTATTTATCTGAAAATGTCTTTCTCACATCCTTATATTTGAAGGGTATTTTCAGTGTCTAATTCTGGGGTTGAGATTTTTTTTTCTTCCACCATTTTAAAGATTTCACTCCCTTTTCTTCTGGCCTCCATTTCTAATGAGAAATCAATAGTCATTCTCCTCGTTTTTCCAGTGTATGCAGTACATTTTTTTCAAAGTCAGACTTCATGAATAGCTGACTGCTACTGTTCCTGTGTGTAAGATTTATAGTGGAGGCAGGGGCATTACTCAGCTCTCCTGATCCGGAGTCAGTCTTTAGAGGTTCCTATTCTCCTGGGGCTTGGGGATGAGGCTTTCTCAACCGTCCTGGACTTTCCACAGAGCAGTGGACCTCTGCTTTGTACAATTCCTTCCTCATCAGCGCAGTTTCCTTGCTTGGAATCTATGATGGAAAAGTTCCCTGCCTCTTTCCCAGTGGTAGACAGCTGTTGCTTGTTACTTAGTACAAGACCCACAGTTGGAACAGGGGAGCTTGCCTGCCCTTCCTTCAGGTGCAGTTTTTGCAATTACCCCTTTCCCAGCAGCAGACATATTTTGCATCTTTTCTTTCCCCAGAGATAGTGGATCTCTGCTTAAATCCTGAGGATTAGAGTTTCCTGCCAGGCTACAAGCAGCTCAAGGCTTTGCTTCACAGGAGAGAAAAGTCAGAGAAAGATGCAGGATTTCATTCCTTTGTGCCCTGCCCAGCCGCGAGGCTTGGGGGGGCCCATGGAAAAATACTCCTCTGGTATATGGGGTTCCCAGCGATTATAAACTGTCATGTTGGCCCATCCCTGACCTTTAAGAATTTATTAGCATTAATGGTTTCACTCTTAAGTGCTTTTATGGTGCTGCCTGTGCTGCCAGTGTTCTGCCAAAGATGAAGTAAGTTACATGTCCTGTCTGTCTTTAGATGTATTTGTCACCCTGTAAATTTTAATTCACCTGGTTCTCTTGTAACCTCAACTTTCTGATGGCCTCAAGAAAACATGATTTTGTAGATTATTGAGCTCTTTATAATTGGAGTGATGTCCTTCTGCAGCTTTCTTTATCTGAAGCAGAATTCTGTGATTTTTTTTTTCCTGGTTGCTTTCAAGGTTTTTCTCTTTACCTTTATTTTCAGTAATTTCACTATGATATTCATAAATGTGGATTTTTAAGAATTTATATAACTTTCTTGGTGTTTGCTATGCTTCATGGATTTTTAAATTGATGTTTTTCATCAAATTTAGGAAATTTTTGGCTATTTAAATATTTTTTTCGGCCCCCCACTTACTCTTTTCTAAGACTCCAAATTACATGTGTATTAAACTATTTGACAGTGTCCCACAGATCTTTGAGGCTCTGTGCATTTTTCTTCAGTGTTTTCTCTAACCACCTATCTTTAGATTCACTAACTTCCTTCTGTCATCACCGATCTGCTGTTAAGGCCAGCCAATACGTTTTATATTTCAGTTTTTGTATTTTTAGTTCCCAAATTCTCATTTGGTTCTTTCTTTTTATAGTTTCCATATTTTGTTGCCCTGTCTATTTGCACATTAAGACTGTATTTCTTTTAATCTTTTAAATATTTTTTTCCTTAGATTCCTGAACATATCTATAGTAGTTACTAAATTCAACATCTGGCTATCTCGGTATTAGTTTCTGTTTAACTGCTTTTTTTCTTAACTGGGTCATATTTTTTTAAAACATTTTTTAAATTTAAATTCAATAATTAACATAATTTATTGCTGGTTTCAGAGGTACAGGCCTATTTTCATCAGTCTTATGGGTTATGTTTTTTGTTTATTTCTTTGCATGATTATATAATGGCTGTTGTTGATATTTTCTTGTACACATTCTGGATTTTTGTTATCTTCCTGTGAAGCGTGTTTATTTTTGTTCAAGTTGGTAATTCAGTTATTGGCCAATCACCTTGAACTTACGTAAACCTGGTTTTTATGCTTTGTTAAGGTGATTCTCTGGTAAGCCCAAGTGTTTTCTACGCCCCTCAAACTTGGCAGGATTCAGTCTCCAAACCGTTTCATTTGCATATTGTTAGTGCTTGGTTTTAGGTTTGTCTGGAGTAGGCCTTTATCTAGGGCAAAGGCCTCCTAAGGCATGGTTTTTCTGGACTCCCAGGTGGATGCCCACCTTATTAATAAAGGGATAATGAGGTCTCTCCTCTCTAGTGTTGCTGGGCCTCCAACCCGAGCACTGCCTGAATAGTTTTGTTCCAAACCCAAGCTCACAGTGGCTGCTCCTTAGTAAGCATCACTTGGTTTCATCTTCCTCATTTTCAGCACAGCCCTGGGCCAGTTACTCACAGGAAACCCCCACCTGTATTTCTTTTTTTTTTTTTTTTTAAAGATTTTATTTATTTATTTGACAGAGAGAAATCACAAGTAGATGGAGAGGCAGGCAGAGAGAGAGGAAGGGAAGCAGGCTCCCTGCTGAGCAGAGAGCCTGATGTGGGACTCGATCCCAAGACCCTGAGATCATGACCTGAGCCGAAGGCAGTGGCTTAACCCACTGAGCCACCCAGGTGCCCCCCCCACCTGTATTTCTGACTGCTAACCTTTGCCGCTTGCACAGACACTCAGTCCCTCAGTTTCTAGCTATGAACTGCCTGAACTCTGATCTTTGCCTCCTCAGCTTAGCAAGACAAACTACTTAAATTCTAGCATAATTAGAATTATCTCCACATGGGCTGGGGTTCACTAGCACAGTCTTCCATTGCCTGTCGTTCTTTGCCCAGTTTATCAAAGCAGGAAAGCTAGTCCAGTGCCATTTATTCCATCATTGTCAGAAGTGAAAATCCCCACCCCCACTTTTCTTTAAGTTGAAGGTAAAACAGGAGTAATAAGCTTAGAAAATAGCTATATATTAAAAAAGTCCTGAAATTAATATGTCCAGAGTTTGAAATGAATGAAGTTCTGCTCTTTGAATTGTAAGGCCACATGATGGTGAGGATGGAAATATAGCCTCAAAAACAATTTGAAATATTAGGGCAAACTGCTTTCTGAGCATGTCATCTCTGATCTCTTCTGAAGAATCTAAAGGAAGTGAAGTGTGAAGTCACAGAAAGCACTAAGCTTATGATCAAAGACTTACAGAAATAGAAGTTTAGAAGTTATCAATAAATAAAATGAAGCTTTTATTTATTTTTTAAAGATTTCTTTATTAGAGGGGCACCTGGGTGGCTCAGTGGGTTGAGCCACTGCCTTCAGCTCAGGTCGTGATCTCAGGGTCCTGGGATCAGGCCCCACATCGGGCTCCTTGCTCAGTGGGGAGCCTGCTTCTCTCTCTGCCTCTGACTGCCTCTCTGCCTGCTTGTGATCTCTGTCTCTCTCTCTGTCAAATAAAAAAATAAATAAAATCTTTAAAAAAAGAAAAGATTAATTTATTAGAGAGAGAGTGTGTGCGTGCACGAGCGGGGTAATGAACAGAGGGTAAGAGAGAATCTCAAGCTGACTCCCCATTGAGCGTGGAGCCCAATGCAGGCTTGATCTCACGACCGGAGATCATGACCTGAGCCGAAACCAAGAATCAGATGCTCAACCCACTGAACCACGCAGGCATCCCAAACTCAAACTTTTAATAATAGTATTAAGCTTAACATTGAAAGCTACATTTGGTGGTTTATTTATGAGCCCTAAAATGCATTAAATGCATATTTTGCTACCTCTAATTAGGCATTATCTAGGATAAGTAATTGCTTTCGCGAGGTGAAATAGAGAGCTGGACCTAACATACTACATAAAGGACTTGAACTAGTTTTTAGACCATTTATGTTAGATGGCTTGTTTTATGTGGAGAGATTTTTCTTTGGAGACACTTTGGAAGATCACACAATTTTATTTTTAAATTTAAGTGAATTATTTGCATTTGCTAAAAAAATAATAATTTGCACTTTCTTTCTACAGTGTTTTAAGTAAATAGGCACATTTTTTTATAAATTGCCTCGGAAATTAAAGGAATTTGCAAGAGTCAAGAATTTCTTGTATTAAATCTGTTTGTAAAGTATGAGGGAGCCCTGATTATTATCATTTTGTTTTTGTAAATTCACATTTGGTCTCCTGAAAGCCCTTGATTTATATAAATGAGTTAAGTTCTCAGAGTTATGTTGTTAGAATGTATTTTTCCATACCATGTTTAGATTCCTCAGCCAGCTTATAAAACCTTCCTAATCTCTAATATTCATGATCTAGGGAACTCATGGTAGCATTCTTATTTTATCTGCTTTCCAAGCAATAGTTTGGAATACTATGCCAGTTTCTGAGGTAGGAGCTATATGTCAGTAACAGAAGGTTATGTTGCTCAAGAAGATAATATTCAGAATTTTTTTCTTCATTTCCTGGATGTAGAACCAATCCAAAGAAAAAAGTTCAGAGTAACTGAGTTTTTACTTAGACTTCTTAATTCTTTTTGTCACTTTTTGTCACTTTCTTCTTACATGCCCTATCCCAGAAAATACCCTGTGCCCTCAAGATGCTCTAAGTTCATCCATTCATCACCTACCCAGGCCTATCATGAGTAGCTTATACTTTATATTTCCCTCCCTCTTCCCCAAATAAAAACTTGTGTTTGGGTGCCTGGGTGGCTCAATCAGTTAAGCGTCTGCCTTTGGCTTAGGTCATGATCTGAGGGTCCTGGGATGGAGTCCCACATCAGGCTCTCTGCTCACAGGGGAGTCCTCTTCTCCCTCAACTTACCCTCCCTCCACCCCCCGCTGCTTGTGACCGCTCCCTCTTTCACTCTCTCGCTCTCAAATAAATAAAATATTTAACAAATAGGTAAAAATAAAAACTTGTATTTGCTTATTATACTTGAGTTTCCCAAAGTATTAGGAGAATGGCATAATTCTTTTTTTTTTTTTTAATTAAGATTATTTATTTATTTATTTGACAGACAGAGATCACAAGTAGGCAGAGAGGCAGACAGAAAGAGGAGGAAGCAGGCTCCCCGCTGAGCATAGAGCCCGATGCGGGGCTCGATCTCAGGACCCTGAGATCATGACCTAAGCGCCCCAAGAGAATGGCATAATTCTTTAACAACAAAATTACCTAACAAAATTCTACTTTGTCACATTATTTTTTTAAAGATCACAATGTCACATGCAGCCAAATGTTTATAGCAGCAATGTCCACAATAGCCAAACTATGGAAAGAGCCTAGATATCCATCATCAGATAAATGGATAAAAAAGTTGTAGTATAGGGCGCCTGGGTGGTTCGGTGGGTTAAGCCACTGCCTTTGGCTCAGGTCATGATCTCAGGGTCCTGGGATTGAGTCCCACATCGGGCTCTCTGCTCAGCGGGGAGCCTGCTTCCTCCTCTCTCTCTCTGCCTGCCTCTCTGCCTACTTGTGATCTCTCTCTGTCAAATAAATAAATAAAATCTTTAAAAAAAAAAGTTGTAGTGTGTATATATATATATATATATATATATACACACACACAATGGAATATTATGCAGCCATTGAAAAAAAATGAAATCTTGCCATTTGCAATGACGTGGATGGAACTAGAGGGTACTATGTTAGGTGAAATAAGTCAAACAGAGAAAGACAATTATCATATGACCTCACTGATGTGAAGAATTGGAAAAATAAGACAGAGGATCATAGGGGAAGGGAGGGAAAAATGAAGCAAGATGAAACCAGAGAGGGAGACAAACCATAAGAGACTCTTAATCTCAGGAAACAAACTGAGGGTTGCTGGAGGGGAGGAGGGTGGGAAACATTGGGGAGAGTATTTACTATGGGGAGTGCTGTGAATTGTGTAAGACTGATGAATCACAGACCTGTACCCCTGAAACAAATAATACATTATATATGTTAATTAAAAAAAAATAAAGACCACAGTGTAATTCCATTCTCTTTTTATACCATTGTGGCGACCCAAATAGGACTAGAAAGTAGGATTGAAGGTGATCTTATTTTCTTTTTTTAAAGATGTATTTATTTATTTTAGAGAGAGAGCAAGCAGGAAGGAGGAGTAGAAGGGCAGTGAGAGAGAGAGTTCCAAGCAGACTCTGAGCTAAGCACGGAGCCCAACACAGGGCTTGATCTCATGGCCCTGAGATCGCAACCTGAGCTGGAACAAAGAATAGGTCATTTAACCAATGATCCACCCAGGTGCCCTGTGAAGGTGATCTTATTTTAAAAGATTGCTCTTTTAATTTAAAAAGTCCACTTTTTAAATACTTTCAAAATGTCAGGAAAGATAAGGAGTGACATCAGCAAGATGGTGGAGTGGGAAGCCATAGATCCTCTTTCCCCTATAAACACACTGATTCAGCAACAATTCACAGACAAACTCCCTTTGTGAGAAATCCAGAAACTAATTGAAAGACTCCTGTGCCCTGGATGAATGCTGAACCAGAATCAACAAAGCTGGAGGGAGATTTAAGACCCCCTCTTACCAGAGTCCCTGCCTCTGGCTCAGAGCCATATGATCACAAAATGGCCCCCAGCTCTCTGCTCCCACAGAAGAAGAAGGGTTGGTTCGCATATCGGCACCCCAGCTTTTCCAAAGGGGCTCTGACAAGTTCACCAGTCTAGCTGCAGAGCCAAATGGAGATGGTGGTATGGGCTGATAGATGCCATAGATCCTTCTCCACTGCTTAGCACAAAGTGAGTGGATGACAAATACCACCTCTCAGCTTACCCCTGGAGAGAGAAAGAGATCCGTGCATCCAGTACCCTAACTCCTGCACAGCTACACAGAGAACTGCCGTCTGTCTTTCCAGTCTTGGAGCTCTGACAGGTTCAACAGAAAAAAGACAGTGGTTTGGACTATCAGACACCATAATTCCACCTTCTGCTCAACAGAGAGTAGGTAAACAGAAACCACAACTGCCCGCTTCTACCTGGAAAGTGAATGAGTTGGTAGAGGCCCCCAGAATCTCTGGCTGGAATGAGTGGTGGAGACCTCCTATATGAGGCTAGTCCATGACTGGGAGAAGTGCCTGCTTTGTCTAATGTGGGACACCAGCATGGAAAATTGAGGAAAATGAGGAACCAGGCAAAGATACTCCATACAAAGGAAGATAAATATCCAGAAACTGACCATAATGAAGCACTTACATGATTATTACATATTAATATACATACTGTACCAAATATACATATTATACATTATTATTACCTTGACAGTCTAAAAAATACATTAAAATGTGATAGAATTTTTTACCTGTCAAACTAGTAATCACTTAAATATTATAATCCCCAATGTTGGCAAAGATGCAAAGAAAACAAGCACTTTATCATCATTAGCTTGAATGTAATTTATTAAAGCCTTTTGGAAAGCAGTATGCACTACATATTAAAAACTAAACCATAACAGACCTTTTGACCAAATCTAGGAATTTATCTTTTTTTTATATATATTTTATTTGGAAATATTTCAGTATCAGTTCATAGACGTAGCTATGAAGATGTTCATCACAGCATTTTTTATAGTAATGAAAGATACTCAATAACAGAGCCATTGAATTATAATTGTAATAGTATATTCAATAGATATAAAAATATATAAGCATGTAGAAATAGTCACAATATATTGTTAGAAATGCAACTTATAGAACATTTCTTTTTGTCTATTTAAAAATTGAATATAAAATTTTTAAGACAGGTTTTTGTTTAATTCTTTTTAACAGTTTTACTCAGAATTCACATACCGTATAAGTCACCCATTTAAAGTGTACAGTTTAGTGATTTTCATGTATTCAGTTGTGCAACCATTACCACAGTAAATCTTAGTATTTGCATTACCCCAAGAAGGAACCCTGCATCTCCTAGTCATCACCCTACTGTCCTCCCTTCTCTGCCCCCATCCTTATTAATCTGCTTTCTGTCTCTGCAGATTTGCCTGTTCTGGATATTTCCTATAAAAAGATTCACGTAATATGTTGCCTTTTATAGCTGACTTAGTGTGTTGTTCAGATTAATTCATATTGTAGCATGTGTCAGTACTTCATTTCCTTTTATTGCCGAATAATAGTCCATCATATGGATATATATCACATTTTGTTTATTCATTCATCAGTTGATGGACACTTGGCTTATTTCCACTTTCTGGCTATTTCGACTAGTGCTGTTAAGAACATTTGTATTGGATTTTTGTGTAGATGTATGTTTTCATTCTTGGATATATACTGAGGAGGGGAATCAGTGAATTCTATAGTAACTCTATGTTTAACAGTTTAAGGAACTGCCAAACTGTTTGCCAGTGCAACTGCACTATTTTACATTCCCACCAGCAGTATATAAGGGTTATAGTTTCTCCATACCCTCTCTAATACTTGTTATTATCAGTCTTTTTTATTATAGGGTGATTTTTTTCCTTCATGTTCATTTTTCAGTATTTCTGTATTAGTCATGTATCATGACTTTCAAGACTTTTTTTATTGAACAGTTATATGACTGTATTGTTCTAAAAGCCATGTAATTAAAGGTTGCAAAATATTTGAACGTTACTTTCATTAAATGAAGTTTATTCTTTTTAATATACCTTTAGATCATTTTTACATTTTAATACTCAGTCAAAACTTTTGTTCCTAGGGAGCCTGCTTTCTCCTCTCTGCCTACTTCTCTGCCTACTTGTGATCTCCATCTGTCAAATAAATAAATAAAATCTTAAAAAAAAAAAACAAAAAACTTTTGTTCCTGGCTTTGGTGGAAGGTTTTTTGTTGTTGTTTGATTATTAACAACAAAGGCAGGGTAAAGAGATCAATTTATGTAAAGATTTAAATCACAAAGAACAGAATATTTGTGTGTTCACAGAAAATACTGATTTGACATACATTTACCCCAGGTATAATCTCATTATTTTCCTAAATCATCAACAAATTACTGTGTTTCTTCCCATGAACAGTTAGTAGGCATGCTTTTAGGCTGGTATTGGTAGTGATAACCCAAAGCCTCCACATTCTTTAAAAACCTGTAGAGACAGTGCATTATAATTGTATTATTTAAAAACCTATAGAGACAGCAGTAGCACCTAAGAAAGTGTTAATTTCTTATAATAAAAATAGAGTAACAACAAGCAAAATACTGAGAATAATTATCCTTACAAGTACTACTTTAAAGTTGGTGTATTTTCACTAGGTTTTATGCCTTTGAAATATATGAAATTTTCTAATGTTTAACTCCTTTACATATTTTGCTAATGGCTCACATCATGACTCCCTAGTTAAATCCTCGTTTTTAATGTGTAGGTTTTGGCAAAATTAAAAGTACTAGTTTCAAGCATCCACATTTTTCCCTAATGTTCATAGCATGGATTCTCTTTTTTTAACAGATGGAAAATGGTTGATCATTATATTAGCCGTGTCCGTGGAAATCTCCAGATGTTAGAACAGCTAGACCTGATTGGGAAAACCAGTGAAATGGCTAGACTTTTTGGCATTCAGTTTTTACATGTACTGACAAGGGGTTCACAGGTAGGAAATCAATTTTCTTACACACTTGAGAGTTCTATGTGAGTGACATACTTTTGTGATATTTGCGGTAATGTGATATTTTGAACTTTCTATGTGGTACTAATATATAGCTGATTAATCAAATCTTATCATTTTATTTTCTGGAAAAGCTCTAATTTCACTTAACAGCTCCATTTTTTATTTTCTCTCCATGCCAACTTTCTGACCACTGCTAAGTTTTTCATGCTGTTAAAAAACTAAATGACTGTGTCCCTGGGATGATATTTTGATCCTGATTATTGTCAATGTGATTAGGGAAGCCTTCAAAACCCCTTAAAACTAGGGAAGAAGCAGCAAAGAAAGTCTCCCTGTCTTTTGTTTTACATTCCTAATTTCATCATGTTGTAATTCCCAAATAAAAGTTGAATGTAAAAAGGAAGAGGATTTGGGAATCAATATAAGTAACTGTATCACTTTTTTAAGAAGTTAAAAATAGGATTTAGAAGTAATTTAATTCATAATTTTTTAATTAATTATATGAGAGATTTTGTCAAATGCATCACCCAAAAAGATTTCATGCATTCATTCAATAAATATTTATTTGAGTACCTTTAGTGTGTTAAATAAACACTATGATAGGCATCAGGGATACTACATCCATTCACTCAGGTTCCTTACCTCATAGAGTCTTTTATTTTTAATTATTTTAATTAGTGTAGGTCTGTAACATTTCTCCATTCTACCAATTCACTAAATATAGCAAAAATAGAGTTCTAATTACTTTGACATGTTTATTAAAAAGCAAAGTATGTTTATTTAATTATATTGCTTATAAGCTATTTGTACCCTCCACAAATTTTTTAAATGATTTGAGCTAGCTTTATAATAAGGGGCAAAGATACTTGAAAACAACATGAGAACATTTCTGTGAACCCATTCTGGCTCTTGTGAGTGCTTTCCTTTTCTAATACTCCAAGCCATCTACTTAATAGTAGTTATTATAAACAATCAGTAATTGTTTGATTTAATTTTGTTAGGGACTGGTATGAAGTTTACTACCTTTCAATTCTGAAATCCTTGTGTTTCCTTCTTGGAAAATTGGAATAACATTTATCCATCTCAAGTCTCCTGACTTTCATTCTCTAATTTTCTCAAATAAAGTTCTCAGAGATCATTGGCCAACTTTTCAATGCAACTGTTAAACTATACAGTCTTTGCCACACTATGTTTATTATACATAGATGTTTTTAAATATAAAAAGAAATCTAATTTTGTCTCCTGTCTTTCCAAAATTTGACTTGTTGTATAAGTTATTTGATGTATTTTACAGCTTTTATAAAAGTTATAGAAATATAGGAAAAGGATTTATGAATGTCTTTTATAGGCACCTGAAAACTGACTAAATAACCCATAGTCTACAACTGTATTATAAAAACGTATCCTTGGTGCACCTGGCTGGCTCAGTCCATGAAGCATCCAACTCTTGACCTCAGTTCAAGTCTTGATCTCAGGTCCTAAGTTGAAGCCTCATGTTGGGCTCCATGCTGGGTATGGAGCATACTTTAAAAACCTATAAGAATGCAGCTTTATTCAGAAGAGGAGAACATCCCCTAAATGATTATCATATATTCAGAGACCAATATATTTCTATTTAAACTGTTTCTTCTTTTCTTCCTACTTCCCCTCTTTTCCTGCAGTACCGTGTGGAATCAATGATGTTGCGTATTGCTAAACCAATGAACTATATTCCTCTGACACCTAGTGTACAGCAGAGATCCCAAATGAGAGCTCCACAGTGTGTTCCCTTGATTATGGAGCCTGAATCTCGCTTCTACAGCAACTCTGTTCTCGTTTTGGATTTCCAGTCACTATATCCTTCGATTGTGATTGCATACAACTACTGTTTTTCCACCTGCCTTGGCCATGTGGAGAACTTGGGAAAGTAAGGGTTTTTGGTTTGTTGTTGTTGGTTTTTTTTTTTTTTTCATATTTGTAATTATGTTGTTGTGCTTTGTACTTCTTACTAAAATTAGACTTTGAGTGTCTCTTTGCACTTGATACTGTCCTTTTGAGCAAGAGCAAGATGAATGGGCTATAGCACAGCTAATTCATTCTTTGTAGTTACCTTACTAATTGACTGGATAATTTGTATGACTAATTCAGCATCATGAATGGATGACTCGTGAATAGATCAGTCTTGCAACTTATTTGTTTCATTCTCCATGTACATCCATTTCAGTGGAATTGTTTGAGGATTATGATCTCCTATCTCCAGCTGTCATCTCCTCTTAACCTCTTAAAAATAGTCAGTGATATTTTTAAGTTAAATTGTTAAGTGTTGGGTTTTATTTACTCATGTCAACCAAATTTTATAAACTAAATGAGAATAACATTTTTAATGTTCAAACGAGTATATATTATTCTCATAAGAAATACAGAGTTTTCCTTTATAATGATTTTTATGTATTTAAAACCAAGTTACAGTGTTAGCCTAGAGCATACTCATTCCTTCATAGAAAATATTCATGGAAATAATATTAGTAATCCTGTCTTTTTATTAAGAACAGAAATTTGGAAAAGTTATTTAAAATATTTTTATTTAAGGCTTAAATTTTTCTTTAAGGAAATTAGTGTAAGGCGGTCACATGTTGAGTTGAAAGCTGGTATTCAGTATAGATATTGCCCATAAGTTTTAGGATAATGCCATTTAAGAAGGTTTCTTTTAATAAATTGTGAATATTTAAAGAACTGCTATTTGGTAATATACCAATTACGAAGTAAATTAATTCATGTTTAGAATTCACTTGAAAATGAATTTCTACTGGAGTTCTTAGATTCCTAAAATTGTCTAGTATCACTGTTCTATGATTTGAGAAAGTATTTGCTTAATGTTTTCTTTCTTAATAGGTATGATGAGTTCAAATTTGGCTGTACCTCTCTAAGAGTACCTCCAGATTTACTTTACCAAATTAGGCATGATATCACAGTGTCCCCCAATGGAATAGCTTTTGTCAAGGTAATACTCTCTTGTAAGTGAAAGGTATCGACTGTGGCTTAATATTTGGAGAGCTGATGATTTAGATTATATCCTGTTGGCATGTAAAACAAAGAAAAAAAAACCAAGTTTGCTTGAGTATATTATGTTAAAAAGTAAAGATACATGAATCTGCTAAGAAATTACTTTTTAACAACCAGTTACCTTGTTTTGCATGAATTTAGATTTAAAGTCTTTTAACTGTTAGATTTTAATTTTTAATGAAATACTGAAAGAAATAAATGTGTATATATACTTTCTGACCTCTCTTAGAATCTGAGATTTAAATAGCTGTTTGACAGTCACTACAATGTTAACTTATAAAGATTCAGATCGCTTTAATGTGTAAACTCTACTAATTGTTATTCTACATTATTTTAAATTAAGGCTGTCTTAGAAATGATACTCTAATGTATTTATTGATTGCATTTTTAAGATATCCAAACTAAAAATAGGGTCTCTTTTTTTCTCTCCCTTCTCTCCCCTTAAAAGAGACCAAAGAGAGCCTCATAAATGAATAAATTAAAGACAAATAGGAGAGAGATCTAGGAGAAGATTTATTGCCTCTCTTATGCCAACTTCATTCCTTTCTCCTTTTTTCCTATTTCTTTACCAGTGAGTCTGACTGTAATCGTGGTACAGTAGGGCAGTTGATGGTAGCATGGACCCCACAAGCCCTCAGATTCATTCTGATGTACTTAGAAAAGTAGCATCATTTTCTACCAGTAAGAGGATGCTGTGTTCAAAGAGTACCCTAAAATTAGATATTTAGATAGGGAAATTCTCACCAGAGACTTCATGACCTGTTCCTTTTTGGAAAATATTACCTCTTTTAACATAATGACATATATTACATTTTAACATAAACATTATGACTGCTTCATAAGGTACACAGAATGAATTAGAGGTTAGAATATGTTTTCATTGTCACATATGTAGTGGCTTGTTATATTATCTCCCTTTAACAGTATTTTTAAAATTTGCATCTACATTTTGACCCAAAATGTAAAGCTTAATAAAACTAAGATTTTTTAATATTCAGAAGTGTGATTATCCTTATACCTAAGATTTTAATTGTTCAGTCCAACATGCATTACCTTGCACGTGTCTGTGAATCATCTTCAAAGTTAATACTGTTTTGTGGTTTTTCATTCCTACTGGAGTTCTCATAAATTCTCCCTAGTCTTGATTAATACAAATGATTTTTTTATTTTTTTTGGCATCAACAAATTTTATCACCTCACTATTCATCCCCTCTTCCAGATTGCTAATAAATATAGGCCGGAGGGGATGGCTTAGTGGTCTAAGCATCACATTTGAAATACCTAGAGTCCCTGGAACTGCAGGTTTGAATGTCAGCAGAGTCAACCCAGCTCATCATTCTTCCAAGGTAGATAAATGGAGTTCCATGCAGATTACTGTGTGGGGTCATTAGGATGAGATCTTTAAAAACTGAGGTTTGTTATGAGTGATACAAATCCCATGTGTCTTTCTGAAAGAGTGGGGGTTTGGATCAAAGTTTTGAACAAAATTTCCCTCTGAACTTGTTGTATGGTCTCTTATGCGCTAGTTGACATCCTCCTTCCTGGAGGTCTCTGAACTCACATGGTAGTGCTACATTAGATTTATAAACATTATAGGAACCATTTAGGAGAAAAGTCCTCTTCAAAAGAAAGAAAATGTGATGATTTTGTATTGATGGCCACTGGCCCTGTGGCTGCTCAGTTGTTAGTATGTTTCAATTCATGACAGTTGGCCATTGTTAAACTTTGTGCTTCCTTCTTAATTATTTAAATCTATAACTTTTAAGGGATTTTAAATATTCTTTTTTTCTTTATGATAGCCTTCAGTAAGAAAAGGTGTGCTACCAAGAATGCTCGAAGAAATTTTAAAGACTAGACTCATGGTGAAGCAATCAATGAAGGCTTACAAGCAGGACAGAGCCCTTTCCCGAATGCTGGATGCACGTCAGCTAGGACTTAAGCTTATAGCAAATGTCACATTTGGCTATACAGCTGCAAATTTTTCTGGAAGAATGCCATGCATTGAGGTAAGTGATAACAGATCTGTAGTTTTTTCAAGAGACTAAAGCAGCATTAAGTGAATATCTGATCATTGAAGTATTTTGTTTTGTTTTGACTAAAGAGTTTCATTTCCGTGATTTAAGATTGGTTTTGTTCAAACTGGAGCTTGTATACATACAAAATCTTATGGGTTTTAGGGTTTTCCTCTATGAGAACTCTTCATCATACACAGTTTCTCCATATCTAGATGAGCACACTGTAGCAAACTATTAGCATGAGATTTAGTGCCACATTTATAGCAGCATTTACAACAACCTTCATACTAAATAAGTCCTTTTAATGTATTGACAGATCTGATGCTAGGTTGGCCTCTCCAAATGTCAGAATAACCAACATTCTGTGTTTACTAATGTACCAGTAGATATGAAGCAAAACCTTTGTTTTGCAGAGGTAGTTGCAATTGAAAGATACTTTTCACAGAATAAGACTAATTTTTTGCTATATACTAAAGGTGTTAATTTAACATAAATACAATATAGTGTGACAAGAGTAATGCAGTAACATACTAGTGATTAAGAGCAGAGTAGATTTATTTTATTGGTGATCTTTTTATGCCAAACAAAGGTCCAGCGTGTCAGAAACTCAAAATTATCCGTTTCTCTCCACAATAAGTAAAAAGCTAAACATACTAAAAAATCAACTCTTCTTAGATGTGTCAGAGAAGTGAGGTCACAGGGCAAACCAGTACCCCCAAAACTGAAGAGTCCAGTAGGTAAATACAAAGAATCACAACTTACAAGAGCAGAAACCCAGGCACACACACCTCTGCAGGAACCAGTGCTGAGGAGGGGGAAAGTGGGTAAGTCTGACAGATTAAGACCCCAGGGGACCCAGTCATCGGGACCCCTACAGTTTTGTGACTTTTACCTCTTCGAGCTCAACCAGGTTCTCAGAGGTTTTCTCTCACAGAAGAAAAATTCCCCTGTGCTTCTGGCAAAGGAAGGGGAAACCATTTTGAAATACATCAGTGTTCTGTTCTTGACAAGGTCCACCTTCAGGGATACTATTTAACTGGAGCCTAACTGACCTGAGAGAAGGGAAATACCCAGTTCCAAGTGCACTGGCCTTCCATGTGGAGAAAAGGAAATATACCAGCCCACTCTCCACCAAAGATGGGGAAAAAAACAGAAGCACATGTGAAGTCTATAGTTTAGAGGAACAGTTTCACTGAAAGAGTAAGATCTACTCATAGAACTATAGAATACTTCCTCCCCCACAGATGACCACCATATTATTAACGATCTATTTATGGCAGTCCTTTTTACCTGATGTATCCATCTATCAAAAAAGTAAGTAAATAAATAAAGACATACCAAAAGCCAAAAAACACAGTTTGAAGAGATAGAGCAAACATCGGAACCAAACTTAGATGTGGCAGGGGTGTTGGAATTATCATACTGCAAATTTAAAACAACTGTTAGGATGCTAAGAGCTCTAATGGATCAAGTACACGCGTGAAAGGACAAATGAGCAATGTAAGCAGAGACATGAAGACACTAAGAAAGAACCAAAAAGAAATACTAGATATCAAAAACACATTAATAGAAATGAAGAATGCCTTGTTAGTAAACTAGATGTAGAGAGAAAGAATCTGGATTGGAAGAAATCTCCATCCAAACTGACAAAACTAGGGGCTCCTGGTGACTCAGTGGGTTAAAGCCTCTGCCTTAGGTTTGGTCATGATCCCAGCATCCTGGGATCAAGCCCTGCATCAGGCTCACTGCTTGGCGGGGAGCCTGCTTCCTCCTCTCTTTGCCTGCCTCTCTGCCTACTTGTGATCTCTGTCTGTCAAATAAATAAATAAAATCTTTAAAAAAAAAAAAAAACTGACAAAACTAAAAAGTAAAGAGAAAAAAAGATGAAAAAAAAAAAAGAATATCCTAAAACTGGAGCAACTACAAAAGGTGTAACATTCATGTAATTGGGAGTCCAGAAGAAGAAAGAAAGGAACAGAAAAAAATGTTTGAAACAGTAATGACTGAAAATTTCCCAAAACTAATGTCAGACCCCAAACCACAGATCCAGGAAGTTCAAAGAACACCAAACAGAATAAATGCTCAAAAAACTAAACCTAGAGATATCCTCTTCATACTATAGAAAATCAGTAGTAAAATTAAAATCCTAAAAGAAGACAGAGGGGGAAAAATACCTTGCCTATATGGAAGCAAAGGTAAGATTTACATCCACCTTCTCCTCTTAAATCATGTAAGCAAGAAGAAAATGGAATGAAATACTTAATATTGAGAGAAAAATACTCCAACATTAAAATCTGTACCCTGAAAAATTATTGTCCAAAAGCAAAGGAAAAATGAAAACTTTCTCAGACAAACAAAAATTGAGGGAATTTGTTGGCAATTGACCTGCCTTGTAAGAAATGTTACAAGAAACTCTTTAGAGGGAAGAAAAATGATAGAGGTCAGAAACTCAGATCTACATAAAAAAACAAAACAACCTCAGAGAAGGAATAAAGGCAGGTAAAATAAACACTTTTATTTTTCTTACTCTTAATCTAACAGATTATAATTTGTTCAAAATAATAGCAACAATGTATTTGATTATGTATGTTTGTATGTATGCTTATGTATAAGTAAAATGAATGACAAAGGACAAAAGGGTTTGGAGGAATTGGATTATTTCATCATTATAAAGCACTGCACTACTGTGATGTGGTATAGTAGTATTTGAAAGTGGTATATTGAAAGTAAATGTAGGGCGTCTGGGAGGCTCAGTGGGATAAGGCCTCTGCCTTCAGCTCAGGTCATGATCCCAGCAGCCTGGGATGGAGCCCCATATCGGGCTCTCTGCTCAGCGGGGAGCCTGCTTCCTCCTCTCTCTCTGCCTGCTTCTCTGCCTGCTTGTGATCTCTCTGTCAAATAAATAAACAGAATCTTTAAAAAAAAAAAAAAAAGTAAATGTATATTTTAAAATCAAGGCAACAACCACTTTTATAAAAAGTAAGAAAACATGGGGCACCTGGGTGGCTCAGTTGGTTAAGCCTCTGCTTTCGGCTCAGGTCATGATCTCAGGGTCCTGGGATCGGGCCCCGCGTCGGGCTCTCTGCTTTGCAGGGAGCCTGTTTCCCCCTCTCTCTCTGCCTGCCTCTCTGCCTACCTGTGATCTTTCTGTCAAATAAATAAATAATCTTTAAAAAAAAAAAAAAGGTAAGATAATAATTGGTATGTAAAAAAGAGAAAAGGGAATCATTTCAAAGAGTCAAAATCACAAAAGGCAGAAAAAGAGAGGAAAATGAAAATAAGGAACAAAAAACAAGGGCAGCATACAGGAAAAAATAAGATCAGTAAGGATGTAGTTGAACTCAGCAGCATCATCAACTGAATATAGTGGGTATTTATAGAATACTTCATCCAGCAACACTCAAATATGCATTCTTCTTAAGCTCGCATGGAACATGCACCAAGACACACCACATTGTGGGTCATAAAACACACCTTAACAATTTTAAGAGATATAAATCATATAGTGTCTGCTTTCAAAGCACAATGCAATTAAACTAGAAATCGATAATAGAGAACTGGAAAAATCCCCACATGCTTAAGATTAAATAACACATGGGTCAAAGAAAAAAATATCTTGAAAGAAATTTTAAAATATTTTGAACTAAAGGACAACACAACTTATCACAATTTGTGGGAATCTGCAAAAGCAGCAAATAGAGGAAAATTTATAGTATTGAATCCATTATTAGAAAAGAAGAGACACATCCAAAACTAATCATCTAAGCTTTCACCTTAGAAAACTAGAATGGAAAAAAATTGTATCAATTTTCTACAATCTCTTTCAGATATTACAAGCAAAAGGAATACTTTATCATTCATATTGTGAGGCCAGCATGATCTTAACACCAAAACCAGACAAAGACATTACAAGAAAACTACACACCAATATCTCTCATGAACATAGATGCAAAAATTTTCAATAGATATTAGCAACCCAAAACCAACAATTTACAAAAATGATTATACATCACAACCAAGTGGAATTTATCCAGGTATGCAAGCTGGTATAACATTCAAAAATTATCTAATAAGATCTATCACATCACATACAGGGTAAATAAAAGCCGCATGATCATAATAATAGATGTAGAGAAATCATTTGACAAAATCCAATATCCATTCATCATAAAGATCCTAGTAAACTAGGAAGAGGGGAACTTTCTCAGCTTTCTAAAGAATATCTACCCCAAAAAAGCCCACAGCTAAATACTTAGCTATGAAAACCTTGAATCTTTCCCACTAAGATTAGGAACAAGGCAAGGATAACCCACTACTTTTCAACATCATAAAAGAATTGGAAGTTAATGCAGTAAGACAAAGAAAAGCACATAAAAAGTATACAGATTGGGAAGGAAAAAATAAAAGTAAAACTGTCTTTGTTACATATGGCATAATCCTCTCTGCAGAAAATCCAAAAGAATTAACAAAAAAATCCTCCTAAGCCTAATAAGCAGTTATAGCAGGGTTGCCGAATATAGGGTTAATACAACAAAACTCAGTCATTTCCTCTGTACCAGCAATGAACAAATGAAGTTTGAAATTAAAAATGTAACACCATTTATATTAAGCACCCCCCCAAAATAAAATACTTTGTATAAATCTAACAAAGTATGTATAAGATCTCTATGAGGAAAATGACACAACTGGTCAAAGAAATATAAGAGCTAAAAAAAAGGAAAGATACGCCTTGTTGATAGATAAGAAGTCTCAGTATTTTCAAGATGTCAGTTCATGTATAGATTGAATGCAGTACTGGTCAAAATCCCAGCAAGTTATTTTGTGGGTATTGACAAACTGATTTCAAAGTTTACATGATGAGGTAGAAGACCTAGGATAGACTACACCATTTTGAATAATGAACTCCGAGGACTGACAGTACCTGACTTCAAGACTTACTAAACTACATTAATGAAGGTAGTGTTGTACTGGCCAAGGAATAGTAGTGGAACAGAATAGAGATTACAAAAATAGACCCACATAAATATAGACATCTGATCTTTAATAGAGGAGCAAAGGTAATGTATTGACAATAGAAGATAGTCTTTTCAATAAATGGTGCTGGGATGACTGTATATCCACAATCAAGAAAGTCAATCTAGACAAAAATCTTACACGCTTTACAAAATTAACTCAAATTGGATCACAGAACTAAATATAAAACACAAAACTATAAAACTTTTAGAAGATAGGGTGTCTGGGTGGCTCAGTGGGTTAAGCCTCTGCCTACAGCTCAAGTCATGATCTCAGGGTCCTGGGATAGAGCCCTGCATCAGGCTCTCTGCTCAGCAGGGAGTCTGCTTCCCCTTCTCTCTCTGCCTGCCTCTCTGCCTACTTCTGATCTCTGTCTGGCAAATAAATAAATAAAATCTTTAAAAAAAAAAAAAACTTCTAGAAGATAAACATAGGAAAAATTCTACATGACCTTGGATTTGGTAATGGCTTTTTAGATGCAACTCCAAAGGCACAGTTATGAAATAAAGAATTGATAAGTTGTATTTCATTAATTTTCCACTCTGCAAAAAACAGTCAAGTGTGTAAAGATAAACCATAGACTTGGAGAATGCAGGGGTTGGGGGCACTGACCCCCTCCTCCAGAGTTGAAAATCCATAAATAACTTTTGTCCCCCCCAAACTTAACTACAAATAGTCTACTGTTGACCAGTAGCCTTACTGATAACATAAACAATTAATACATGTTTTGTATGTTATATATATTATATGCTGTATTCTTTAAGTTAGAGAAAGGAAAATAGTAAAATCATAAGAGAAAATACATTTACAGTACTATATACTGTATTTGTTGAAAAAAATCCACATATAAGGGAACCCCTACAGTTCAAGCCTGTGTTGTTCAGGAGTCAACTGTGTATATACCACATTTTCTTTATCCATTCATCTGTCCGTGGACACTTAGGTTGCTTCCATGTCTTGGCTGTTGTAAATAATGCTGTAATGAACATAGGGGTGTATGTGTCTTTTACAGTTAGTGTTTTCATTTCCTTCAGCTATATACCCAGTAGTGAAATTGCTGAATCACGTATTTCTGTTTTTAATTTTTTGAGGAACCTCCGTATTGTTCTCCATAGTGGCTGCATCAATTTGTAGTCCCACTTGTGGTGCACAAGGATTCCCTTTTTCCCACATCCTTGCCAGCACTCCTTTTCAGGGAATTTTTACTTTATTTTTCTCATGACTTTCCATAATCCCAACCATTGCCTAAACTGTAAAGCCAGTCATTTTCCTTTTTTAAAATCTAATCTCAGCCCCGTAATGGAGTAATGTTCAAACTAGGAACCATGGCACAAAGTAGCAGAATCACTTTTTTTTTTTTTTAATAAACATATATTTTTATCCCCAGGGGTACAGGTTTGTGAATCACCAGGTTTACACACTTCACAGCACTCACCAAAGCACATACCCTCCCCAATGTCCATAATCCCACCCCCTTCTCCCAAACCCCCTCCCCCCAGCAACCCTCAGTTTGTTTTGTGAGATTAAGAGTCACTTATGGTTTGTCTCCCTCCCAATCCCAACTTGTTTCATTTATTCTTCTCCTACCCACTTAAGAATAAATGTTGCATCACCACTTCCTCATATCAGGGAGATCATATGATAGTTGTCTTTCTCTGCTTGACTTATTTTGCTAAGCATGATACGCTCTAGTTCCATCCATGTTGTTGCAAATGGCAAGATTTCATTTCTTTTGATGGCTGCATAGTATTCCATTGTGTATATATACCACATCTTCTTGATCCATTCATCTGTTGATGGACATCTAGGTTCTTTCCATAGTTTGGCTATTGTAGACATTGCTGCTATAAACATTCGGGTGCACATGCCCAGCAGAATCACTTTTAATTTAATAATCACTCCCTCCTTTCCACCACCCCTGCCTCTCATTCCTGCCACTGAGTCCTTCCCACTACAGGGTCTTGGGGGGCAGGTGTGTTGCTTAAATGGGTCAGAGAAGGCAGCGGGAGGTAGACATTTAGGATCAGTATGTGTGCATATTTGACTCTGACACTAGTTCGCTCACCCTTCCGGCTATTTGCCTTCACATATTTTAAAGTGTATCTTGTTTTGAAAGTGACAACAGATGGCATGGAACATTTTATTCAAACTTGAATTTCAACTAGATAACATGATTTTTTAAATGTCTCAGGATATAGTTCACATTCTCAGGGTTTTCTGTTGCACTAAAGGTCTCAACAGAATTCATGATTCTTATAACCAGATTAAGTATCTGCTACCAGTTTTTTAAATTTATTCCTTTGTTCATTTAATATTTCCTTTTTAAAACAGCTATAAACAGTGTTTTATGAGCACAGCCTTTTAAACACTTACACAGTCCTACATTTAGTTCAGGTGATTTGAATTTTACAGTAAAAGGAGGATGATTATAACTTTTGTTTGCTTCTTTACACAAAAGTGCATGATTCTTTAAAATTTTAAAAGGAATGCTCCGTTTATGCCAAAGGGTAATTTTCCCCAATTCTTAGTTTTTGTGAGTTTAATAAATGAAGAAGCAGCCCCATGCTGGTCTCCTTAATTTACTTAACTGTAAAGTATAGTCATATTTGTCAAGACCTACCATCCTTTTGTTTTGATAGTTTATGCCATGATCTTTGTTTAAACTCACTAATGACCGATGAAGGTACCCTTTTTAGGGGCACCAGGCTGGTTTAGTTGGTGGAGCATACAACTCTTAATATCAAGGTAATGAGTTAAAGCACCATGTTGGATGGAGAGATTACTTTAAAAAACAGAAAAAAAAGGAGCACCTGGGTGGCTCAGTTGGTTAAGTGTCTGCCTTCAGAGCTCAGGGCATGATCCCAGAGTCCCAGGATCAAGACCATTGTTAGGCTCCTTGCTCAGCAGGGAGTCTGCTTCTCCCTCTGCAGCTCCCCCGCCTGTGCATGCGCTTGTGCATGCATACTCTCTCTGTCAAATAAGTAAAAATCTGAAAAAATTTTAAGGGAAGTACCCTTATTAGACATATATCTGCCTACTTAATTTAAATTGAACACTTGTAATATATTTTCCATTATATAATTATACATTTTTCTTTGTGTTCTTTATTTTCTAAAAATTACATATAACCAATCACTGAGATTAAAGTTCAGTGTTAACTTTAATGATACTGAACGAAATTATCATAACACTACAACAGAAAAATTTTGGAAGATATACATATACACATTCACGCACATACACAGAATAAGTCCCTGGCTAATTGGTTATAAAGTCATTTTAAAAATTCCTTAAATAAGGCTAATTCTTCCAGGAATTATGAATCTACGTACCTTGTATAAAGTGCAGTCCATTGTACTTCAAACTAATACACTCAGAGGTGAGTCTGTGTATTGATTGGTTCCTTTCTTTTTTTTTTTTTTTTTTTAAGATTTTATTTATTTATTTGAGAGAGAGACAGTGAGAGAGAGCATGAGCGAGGAGAAGGTCAGAGAGCGAAGCAGACTCCCCGTGGAGCTGGGAGCCTGATGTGGGACTCGATCCCGGGACTCCGGGATCATGACCTGAGCCAAAGGCAGTCGTCCAACCAACTGAGCCACCCAGGCGTCCCGATTGGTTCCTTTCTTTAAATTCTTCACTTTATTTTCTTCTTGAGTCCTTATAAAAAGAATGATGACACTGAAGACTTTTGTTTTCTTTTTGGTTCTTTTCTCCTTATTTCAATTTTAGAAATATTTGGTAATGAAAAGTATTGTTAGTCTGTTGATTTATACTAAGCTACGTTAAGAAATAACTTCCAGTGTGTTTGTACCCACAGGTTGGTGATAGTATTGTTCACAAAGCAAGAGAGACCTTGGAACGAGCTATTAAACTGGTGAATGATACCAAGAAATGGGGCGCTAGGGTTGTATATGGAGATACTGACAGGTAATGAATTCTGCTTTATAGTTGTCCTTTTACATCTCTTCAGAAACTCATTTCAGTGTTTGAACTAGCGTAAGGGTACTCCTTGCTAAAAACAGAGTTCTACTTAAGTCGTTCCCAGTCTTTATGATCTTGTGGTCAGGATTAGCTCAAGTCCTGACTTACCAGATACGATCTTAAGAGACGGAAAATTTAAGTGTCCTGAGCCAGACTTGTAGAGATTCCCGTGGCATCCCTGCAGGTAGCCAGGTAGATATTGATCTGTAAAAATACTGTATACACGGGAGTCTAGTCTATAAAGAAACCACTTTTAAAAACGTAAATGATTCCTCATATAGGTGCAGCTCTGTGAATTTAAATGTATGTCTTAATTTTGAAAGATACTGCCAAAGCTGTGAGTGTAACTTTTCACTAGGTCCCAAAATCTTTTTGATCTTCTACAAAAAATGCCTATAGGCACATAAAGTTTTCCATTTGATTCCAGAAGGCTCACAGTCTTCCTGAAGCCCATCATCCGTGGACTGACCAAGGACAGGACTCCCTCTGAGTCCTGAATTAATAACTTCAGCCTAGTTGCTTGCTTTGGCATTTATTAGGGTCCAGGTATTTATGTACCATCTTAATTGTATGACTTATTAAAATTCTTCTAGAATATAGGTATTGTGCAAATTTCATAGAGTCTGATACTCTTTTCATATGGAAGGCTTAGTGTCACAGTGGGATCATGCGAAGAGCACTTGCCTCGGGCGCTCTGATCACTAGCAGAGCAGTAGGAGATAACGCTTCTAATCATTACACACAGCTTCTAGGTAATCTTTAAACAGCATTTAATCTTCTCTATTCTTTAATGCACATGTAGTCAGCATAATCATATTAATGCTGAATGAGATCTTACCTCATACAGCAGCTGGTTCATTACTCACAGGTGGGGATACTTTCAAGTTATCCATGCCCTGATTATCCATAGTCTCTACTCCTCCCCATCAAAAGCCACTCTGAAGTTTGAGTATTTCACTGCTTTGTAAAACCATCTCTGCTGAGCAGTTCGGCAAAATAGAGTTACTAGAACATCATTTCGCACCTTGTTAGCAGAGCTCCTTGCAAAATATTTAGGGAAGAGGACAAAGTTAAACCTTTAAATTGTTGAGTTTAATTCAGGATCATACATGTCCATGGTTGATACCAACACAGAGAATCAGAAGTTGGCATGATTCTGATTGTCGTAATTTTGCTTAGCCTTTAAGTTCTTTAAGAATTCAAACCAAAAAACATAGATTCACAGAATGGCAGCTAGAAGACCATTTCGGCGCTGTTTAGGTCAGCAGTTTTCACGTGTCAGGAGGAACCATTAGAGGCACATTCACAGGTACTGCCTAAAAGCACATTGTCCACAACTGATAAATTATTGAACACTACATCTGAAACTTGATTTTTTTTTAATTTTTTAATAAATAAATAATGATAATAAAAGCACATTCCCCATGTCTAAAATCCCCAGCTCATCAGCAGTGGAGCCATAAAGTAGTACTCAGTGTTTTTGATTCCCAGCTGGTGCTTTCTCATTAAGTCAGAATTCACAGGTGTTTTATGATTCCAGTCAAATAAATTTATTCATCATTTCATTGAAATATACTGTATGAGGGCAAGTCACTCCAGGACATGTACTATCTCAGTGGTAATAGTATCACCCTAACAATGCAAATTGGAAGCAAAACTTAAATAGTAGTAGATAGTACAATGGGTTTAGGCCCCACAAAGTTCAACCCCGCCCAACAGTATTTTATTCCTTACTAATTATTTTTTCTTACTATATTTACTTTTAACTTGTTTCTTTGAGAAGACAGTAATGATAAATAACTGAGAAACACTGCTTTAGGGATAATAGATCATGCTTGGTGAAGTGAAGAAGTTCTTAACTGAGAATGAGGAAATCTGGATTCCCTTTCTAGCTGTACTCCTAGCTGATTGTGTGGTCATTAACAAATCACTTAGCCCCTCTGAAGCTCATTTGTCTTAGAATGAAGGACATCTGATAGATGGTGGTGAATGACCATTGCCTCCCTCCAGTTTTGAGACTGCTGTTCTTATATGGGGTCCTAGCTACGGGAGATCAGTTACCAAAGCATCAGAAGTACTGTTAGAAGGGTGTTTCTCTTTCTAAAGCAGTTATGCGTTGTTGTCCATTTAGAAAGTATAATAAACACACTGTATTTTTTCAGTTAGATTTTTTTTATTAAAATATAATTGACATACAGTATTAGCTTCAGGTGATCAATACAGTGATCTGGCAATTATATACATTATAAAATGTGCACCCTGATAAGTGTAGCTACCAACTGTCACCATACAAAGTTACAATATTATTGACTTTTTGACACCTTACAATATTATTGATTAGTGGTTCAAATAGTTATTTTATAGAATAATGGTTCTCAGTCATATTTACTGCATCCTCATGGGATGTGACCTGCTCCCATCAGTTAATAAGAGTTGTCTAGAATCTCTTGGATCAACTATACTCAAATTTTAAAAATAAATTTTTTTTACTTTTTTTTTTTTTTTTTTCAAGATTTTCTTTATTTGAGAGAGAGAGAGAGAGAGCTTGAGAGGGGAGGAGGTCAGAGGGAGAAGCAGACTCCCCATGGAGCTGGGAGCCTGATGCAGGACTTGATCCTGGGACTCCAAAGCTGAAGGCAGTTGCTTAACCAACTGAGCCACCCAGGTGCCCAAAAATAAAAATTTTTTTAAAAGAATCTCTTGGGAAATTTATCTGATTATAGTTGAGAAAGATCTCCTAAATTATTCTAATATCCCCACTCACTTTCTACCATGTGAAAATCACTGCTCTATCTGTGTACTTGGATCTCTCAACCCAAAGATAAATGTTACTTAACTAGATTAAAAGCATAAGTGACAAAGAAATCCATCTTAAAATTGTTTCTTCGTATGTAGGCCATTCACTTCCATTCTGTTAAGTGACCTTCCATTGATCTTGGCCAGCTGTCTTGAAGCTTAGCTCCAAATAAAACTGGCCAAAACAACATAGACGGACTCAAACCCACTAACTACTTGGAAAAATCTCATATACTCTATAATAAAGTACTTTTAAGATAACAAATTCATCAAGGTATACTAAGTGCACAATTGTTTAAAAAGAAAATGCACAGTGTGTAGTTCAGTAAATACATGTAGAGATCTGTGAAACCAATTACCACCTTGGTTAGGGTACAGAACATTTCTGCCAATGTAGGAAATTCTTCTGTAGCCCTTCACAATCAGTCCCTCACTTTCATCCCCCACCACCAGGCAGCCACTTACGGGATTTTATTACCACAATTTAGTTTTTCCTGTCCTAGCGTTTTATAGAAATGTGTATATATGTACTTTAATTTCAAAGCGTCTTCATCATCATGGATGGCACCTGACCATTTTAAGCATAGTGATCTTTTAAAAAACAAGTTTGGCAGTTATATCTCAAGTTAAACATACCTTTACATTTGACTCAACAGTTCTACTTCTGGATATTTACCTAAAGCAAATTTAAATTTAGGTCCACACAAAGACCTTAAGCCGATGTTTATTGCAGCTTTATTTATAACAGTCTAAAACCACAAACAATCCAAATTTCCACCAAAGGGTGAATGGATCAACAAATGTAGCATATCCATACAATGGACTATTACTCAGCAATAAAAAGGAACTAGTTACTGTTACTCCAGCAACACTACTGAATCTCAAGAACAAGCTGAAAGAAGCCAGACATAAGAGAGTACATACTGTATAGTTCCATTGATATAAAATTCTTGAAAGAAAAAAAAGTCTGCAGTAATTAATAGCAGGTTTTGTGTTGCCTAGGGCCAGGAGTGAAAAATTACTACAAAGCAGCACATGCGAATTGGGGGGGGGGTGATGAAAATGTGCTTTGTTTTTCTAAAGTATCATAGATTTAGTGGCTTAAACAACAGAAATTTGTTTTCTCACAGTTCTGGAAACTCAAAGTTCAAGATCAAGTGTTAGCAGATACGGTTTCTCTTGAAGCCTCTCTCTTTGGCTTACAGGTGGTTACCTTCTTTCTGTGTCCTCACATGACCTTTCCTTTGTTCACATGTGTCCCTGGTGTTCCTTTGTATATTCAAATATTCTTTTCTTATAAGGACACCAGTAACATTAGGCTCATCTCACCACCTAACCTAGGGCCTCTTTTTAACTTAATCACCTCTCTAAAGTTCCTGTCTCCCAAGTATACTTACATTCTGAGGTCCTGGGGTTAGGGCTTCAACATATGAATTTTAGGGGGGACACAGTTCAGCCCATAAGAAGGCTATGTATTTGTCAACATTCATGGAACTGTACACTTAAGATGTCTTCAATTTGGGGGCACCTGGGTGGCTCAGTGGGTTAAAGCCTCTGCCTTTGGCTCGGGTCATGATCCCAGGGTCCTGGGATCCAGCCCTGCATCGGGCTCTCTGCTCAGTGGGGAGTCTGCCTCTCCCCATCCCCTCTCTCTGCCTGCCTGTCTGCCTGCTTGTGATCTCTGTCTGTCAAATAAATTTAAAAAATTAAAAATAAAAAAAAAATAAAAAAGATGTCTTCAATTTGTTATATTCAAATTATATCTCAGTAAAGTTGCTTTTGAAAATAGTCTTTCAAGAGGAAGTTTTAAAATCTGTTTTAAAAATAAAGTTGTATTGGTGTAATCAGCATCAGATAGGCCTAACAAAAAAAAATATTGTAGAAAGCTTCAAGTGGTTTGGAGTATAGCCTTTAAAATTAATTTAGATTGAGACCATTTTTATTTTAAAGACCTTAAGTGATACTGAATAAATAAATTCATTTTCTTAAACTTTTCATATCAGATTCTAAGTATTATCTCCAGTATTGGCACAGAAAGCTTTTCCAAAGAAACCATCCAAATGAGATTTGAGGTCTAATATAAAAAACATTTTAAGAAATAAGAGATTGGTTTAGGTGGCCCCAAGACTAGGAGCATGATCTTAAAGATCATGTTTTAAGATAGTGTTCATTTCTGCTATTTATTATCTTTCCATTAAAATTATAAGCAAAGGGGCATCTGTGTGGCTCAGTCAGTTAAGCGTCCAACTTCTGATTTCAGCTCAGGTCATGATGTGGGGGTCACAGGATTGAACCCTGCATTGGACTCCGTGCTTCAGTACGGAGTCTACTTGAGGTTCTCTCTCCCCTCTGTCCCTCCCCCTGCACTCACTCACTTGGTCTCTCTCTCAAAGTAAATAAATGATAAAATTTGCCAAAAAATTATACATGAAGATCAACTTTATAACTCTTACTTAAATATGTTTATTAGCTATTTTGTTGATCACAGATTGTGCTATTATTCTGCATTATGCTGGAGAAAAATACCCATACTTTTGGGGGGTTTTGTTACATTTTTTTGAGTATTTTTTGTATTGCAGTTTTTTATTTATATTGGAAATTCTGCCTCCTTGACCTTCATAAACTGCTCTTGGAATTGTACATTAGAAATATCTTTCTAAAATTCAGATTGGACAGTGTCTTTTCTTTTTTTTTTTTTTTTAGATTGTATTTATTTATTTGACAGAGAGACACACAGTGAGCGAGGAAACACAAGCAGGGGGAGTGGGAGAGGGAGCAGAAGGCTTCTCGCCGAGCAGGGAGCCTAATGTGGGGCTCAGTCCCGGGACCCTGGGATCATGACCTGAGTCGAAGGCGGACGCTTAACCCACTGAGCCACCCAGGCACCCTGACAGTATCTTTCAAAAAACATTTTTAGTGTATACCATTTACCCAGAAATTTCACTGATAGAAATTTGTTCTCGCTGTGTCTCTCTCTGTCAAATAAACAATAAATAAAATCTTTTTTAAAAAATAATAATTAAAAGAACTAAACAATGTGGAAAAATGTTAAGATGTACAACTAAATGAAAGGAGAAAGTTATCCAGCAATAATGATCTGTGATCCCAGATGAGAAGAGATTTACAGATACACCCAGAAAGGTTTGTAGGGCCTTTTCTTCTGAATGGTATGATTAGGTGGCTGTTTTCTTCTTTGTCCTTTATGCTTTTTAACATTTCTTCTGTGAACTTATATTACAAAATATTTGTGTGTCTTTTTTAAGCTGTCTTCTAAGAGAACATAGACTCCCATCTCTTAATGGGAAGAATGTCAGAATCACACTGTTAAGACCATGTAGGATGGCAGATATTATTTCTTTGGACAGTAGAATCTGCCATAAGGAAGTTTATTCCCATATCACAAGTAAATTTTCCATTTCTTTATAATCACATTTTCTCTTATTTTAGGACTGATGTAATTGTGTGTCATATAAAGCCATTATTATCTAGGAATAACCCAAGACCTTCTTGGCAGTCTGACAGCTAAGCTGGTCTCTGTGTAGCCAAACTAGAAATACTAAATGTCTTAAAGATCTATAATAAGATATACAGGGAAAGTATGGCAAAAGTTTAGATAGGAAGCAACTTAATAAGGAAGAGGGTGTGGGGGGAGGGTTTCTTTGGTATTAGAGTATTAGCCAGGAAAGTTACTCTTGATGAAACTTTTTTTATTACAATGACTTCCTCGTTTTTTAATCCTCTTAGTATGTTTGTGCTACTGAAAGGAGCCACTAAGGAGCAGTCTTTTAAGATTGGTCAGGAAATTGCTGAAGCTGTAACTGCTACCAATCCTAAACCAGTGAAATTGAAGTTTGAAAAGGTAAGAGAATATATTAATACTAATAATCACATATAAAATTCACATACCTTCTAGAGATTTTGGACTTGCAGAATACATTTTCAGAATCAGTAGTAGTATAGGGTCTACAAAGTGTTAAATTTAAAATACTTTCCCTTAGTTTTGTGTAATTTTCTCAAAAAAATTTTAGTAATGTCTTTATGTAAAGAAATAAAAAGATTGTTCCAGTTAACTTGCTTTGTAATAGACCACCTCCAAACTTAATGATGTAAAACAGTCACCCTTTTTATTAATAATGCTTACAGATTTTATGGGTCAGGAATTCAGAAAGGGTGCAGCAGAGATGGCATGTCTCTGCTCCACAATGCTTAGGTCCTTAGCTGGGAAAATTTAAAAGCTGAAGTTAATCCACCCAACAGCTAATGGCTGAAATTCACTTGCTCACTCTAGTGTCTGGGGGTTGATGCTGGCTGCTGTTTGCAACATCATCTGGGGCTGTCAGCTGGAACACCTGCACTTGGTCTTTCCCTGAGACCATGTGTTCTTCCTCACGGCATGACGGGACTAAGTTCCAGGATGAATATTCCAAAGAAAAACAGATAAAAGCTGTTTTGCTTTTTTTGACCTTGTCTCAAAGTCACACGGCATCATAGCTTGTCTAGATTTAAGAGAGAACATAGACTCTTATCTCTTAATGGGAACAATGTCAGAGTCACGCTGTTAAGACCATGTAGGATGGCAGATACTATTTCTTTGGACAGTAGAGTCTGCCATAAGGACCTTAGACTATTTTCATTTTACTTTAGATAGCAAATATTTATTTATTTATTTCTATATAAAGGATACTAAGCTAGGAGAGGTGTGGCATGCAAAAAAGCACAAGACCACAGTCCCACTCTCTAAGAGCCTAATACCTAAAAGGAAAAATTAGAAATCTTTTATTTTAAACTTACAGGAAGTCTCATGAGAGCAGTCTCCTTAAACACGTAAGAGCACAGATAAAAGATATTCTGTCCTCCTGGGCTGGATGGGGAGAACCCCGTGTAGGAGGTAATATTGCACTGTGTCTCAGAAAAATGGTTAGATTTTCAATAGGCAGCTATGGGACTGCAGTCATTCTGCATAGAAAAAAATGGTATGTAGGAGAATATGGAGTTAGAAAAACACAATATGGGAATAGAGAGTACAGGGGGAGAACTCTGGAAAATAGAGTTGAGACCAGATTGCTGAGTGTCTTGAATGCCAACCTAAAGTGTTTAAACTGACTCAGAAAAGTTTATTAAACAAGAGTAAGACATAATCAGAGGTGTTTGGGGAAGATTGTCCTCACGATGGTATACAGGGTGGATTGGGAGAGCGGAATCTCAAGATAAGGTGCAACCTGCAGAGCCTGAACTAGGGAAAATAAAGAAAGGACAATTCAAGAGATGCTGAGAAAGAAGGAATGATAGGAGTTAGAAGTGGTTGATTTAAGAGAACAGGCGTGAAATGGGTGAAAGTACCTAGTTCACAGCAAGAATTGTGCGAGAAGAGATTCAAAGATTAGGATATGGTATTGCCCTGAAGAGTGAGCATTCTAATTGGCACACAGACAGGGAGAACAGCTAGAAAACAGTGAGAATGAGTGCTGTCCCAGCAGTACACATATGGTGTGGACACTCACTCAGCCCATCTGGCATGACACCAGACATGAAAATTGACCTGAAATACATCACAGACCTAACATAAAAACAAAAAAGGCAAACCTTCTTAAACTAAACACTAGTTAAGGATTATGATGTGTATGTTCATGATGAATATTGGTCTGTAGTTTTTTCTTGTATTGAATTTGGGCCAAAAAAAAAAAAAGGCTAGTTTCATAAAACGAGTTAGAAATGTTCCCATGTATATAAGATTAGTATGGTTATTTTTTCTTAAATAGTTGATGGAATTCACCAGTGAATCTCTCTGATCCTGATATTTTATTAGAGAGAGAGGGAGGGAAGTCATAGATTTTTAATTACAAATTAAACATCTTTAATATATATATATTGAAATATTCAGGTTTTCTTATGCTAGTTTTGATAACTTGCAGTTGTCAAGAAATTTTTCCATTTCTCCTAGGTCATCATATTTATTGGCATGAATTATTTATACTTCTATTATTTTGATTTCTGTAAGACCTTTCTCAAGACCTCCTTGGTATTGATAATTTGGGTTTTTTTCCCTTTTTTCTTATTTATTTATTTATTTATTTTGCCTTGATCATCTAGCTAGAGGTTTTTCCATTTACTGAACTTTTTGAAGAACATTTCCTTAATTTCCAGTCTTTATTATTTCCTTCTTTATACTTACTTTGGGGTTAGTTTGCTTTTCTTTTCCTGTCTTCTTAATTTAGAAGTTTGAATCATTTATATTAGATATTCTTAATGTAAGTATTTTAAGATCTATATTTCCCTCTAAATATTACTTTAACTTCAAATTTTGGTATCTTGTATTTTCATTATTATTCGTTTCAATGATATATCTACTGTCATTTAGAATTATGTCATTTAGAATTATGTTACTAAATATTTAAGGATATTCCAGAAATCTTTTTGTTATTTCCAGTTTAATTCCATTGTGGTCAAAGAATGCACTGTGTATGATTTTAAAGCTTTTAAGTTTATTGAAATGTCTTCTTTGGTCCAGCATATGATTGGTCTTAATGAATATTCCCATGTGACCTTAAAAGCTATCTGTATTCTGCTTATGGGAATGTCCTATAAGTGTCACTTAGCTTAAGTTAATAGTGGTATTGTTGAAGCCTTCTATATTCCTAATGATTTTCTGTCAATTTCTAAGAGAGAGGTGCTGAAGTTTCCAAGTATAATCATGGTTTTGCCTATTCCTTTTTGTTCTACCAGGTTTTATTTCATACACTTTGAAGTTTTCTTATTAGGTACATACACATTCAGGATTATGTATCTTCCTGACAAATTGATATTTTTATCTTTGATAATATTTCTTATCTTGAAGCCTACTTTTTCTGATATTAATATACCTACTCTAGCTTTGTTTTGATTAGTATTAGCATGTGTATCCTTTTCCATTTTTTATTTGTAACATTTGAAGTGTACTTTTAGTAATTTATTGCTGTATTCTCACTTTTTGGTTAGATCCAACCTGATTACTTCTGCCTTTTAGTTGGGTTGCTTAGACCATTTACATTTAATGCAATTATTGATAAAGCTTGGGGACAGAGGAAAGGACCAATTTGGTAGCATTAAAAGGAGGTAGAGGGCCCATGACCGTTAACCTAGGAATTTAACCAGTAGATTAATCCATGCAAGGTTGTTCACTGGAACACAATTTGAAATAACAAAAGTTTGGGAACATCCAAATTGACCCACAGTAGTAACTAACTAGTTACGAAAATTGTGATACCTTCCCATAATGGACTACTATGTATCTATAAAATAAACTGAGCTTTCTGTACTAGGATGGAATGCTCTCCAAGATACATTATCAAATGAAATAAGCAAAGTACAGAATGATATATATGGTAAGCTACCATTATGTGTATAAGTATCTCTGGAAAGGTACATAGGAAATCAAACAGAGGATGCCTCTAAGGCAGGGAAAGTAGAGGTAGGAGGACCAGGGCTTTTCATTGTATATTCTCTTATAACTTCTTTGTACTTATAACTTTTAAATATGCAGGTGTTAAAGTAATTTTTTAATTGTTTAAATAGATATGATTGATGACTTTTGAGAGAGCTGTGTCAGCTACAGTAGGGGCAAAAATTTGATAGTGCACACAAAGGAGCTGAGTGGTAAGGAAGTAAAGACAGCTCATTTTGTACGCTTTCCCCTCTGAATGTTGTATCATGAATTTAATTGGTGCTAAACCATATTTAGATTCTGTGTGTAATTAATATTTAGTTAATTAGAAAAAGACATAAAAATAAAATATTTGTGGTAGGGGAAAATTGTTATTGAGAGGCCATTTGTGAATCCATTACAGGTATATTTGCCCTGTGTCTTACAAACAAAAAAGAGGTATGTGGGTTACATGTATGAAACACTGGAACAAAAGGATCCGGTATTTGACGCAAAAGGAATAGAAACGGTCAGAAGAGATTCCTGCCCTGCTGTTTCTAAAGTAAGTTTTACCTACCTTGTTTTCATCTTTAAGAAGTAAGTCACTAAAGAATCTGGTGAAAATTCTTAAGTACACATCACCGTGGCCCTCCTAGCCTCTGTGACTGTGTATAATTGTGATTTTTGAGAATTTCATTTCTAATGAAAACAACTTAATTTGATTTTAGTCCTTAGTTTCTGACTTCTTCCCACAAGGTATCTTTTACCACAACTGCTAAAAAAACAGCACATGAACTTGATAAGAATTTCCTGCCTATCACCTAGAGATGATAATGTTATCAAGACAACACTGAAAACCTAAGGAGCAGGATAAAGAAATTAGCAACAGAATAATTTTATAAGTAATTCATTGTAGATCAACTGAAATTTTATTTACTTGAATGATTAAATACAAGTTAGATTTCTGAACAGTGGTACCACAAATTACCTAAATTTCTCAACCACAGTAATTGTAACCAATAGTATTTTATATGTTTTCTTTACTGACTCACTTTACTCACTTCTTTACCCAGACTCCTTCTATAACGAACCAAAATAAGTGGTATAAATGGAACAATACTCTACACACTGATTTTTATAAGAGCATAAAAAGGACAATACATAATTGTCAATGTCAGTATATTGTGCTGTATATATAATGTTATATAATTTGAGATGTTTAATACTAGTTTCTGAAGAGATCTCATCCAGTGCATTCTTTCTCTAAGGATAGAATCATACTTAAGCCAAATTAGCAACTGAGTAAATATGTATTGGTTCCAGTATTCATAATAAGATACAGAACTTTAACCTAGAACTAATTTAAATTCAATCTGCTACATAAATCCACTGCATGTCAGAAATACTCCCAGCATAGAGAATTCCTTCACAATCAATATATATTTCTTGACACTCTGAAAAAGCAAAAGACTGATTCTAATTTCGCTACTTGGTGATATGACACTTAAACTTCTGTTGGTCCACTTGAGTCTGTAATAGGCAAATAAAAAACAATACATGAAATTATGTCTGGCTTCTTGTGCTTAAGTATTTCATGTTACTTATTACATAGCAAATGTTTTAGTTGCATGTTATTTTGATACGATTTTCCTCCAACTACGTGATACTCTTTTTAGAAATCGTGATACTCTTTTTAGAAATAGCAAGCTATATAAGATCTCCAAAATATTTTCCAATTTTTAATAATTTTTATTATGCAGTTACTGTAAATAGCAGATTGTTTAGGTAGATAGCAGATTACTGTAGTTACATAGTTGAAAATATAACAATGATGAAATGTACTAGGGGATATTTTTATAAGCATATCCTTTTTTTTTTTTTAAGATACTTGAGCGTTCTCTAAAGCTGCTATTTGAAACAAGAGATATAAGTTTAATTAAACAGTATGTTCAGCGACAATGTATGAAGCTTCTGGAAGGAACAGCCAGCATCCAAGATTTTATCTTTGCCAAGGAATACAGAGGAAGTTTCTCCTATAAACCTGGAGCTTGTGTGCCAGCCCTTGAACTTACAAGGTAATGATGCACACCACAGTAGAACTCTCAGTACCTAGCAAGTGTAGTCCTGGGATTCTGAATGGTTTGGAATAGATGAAAAGACAGCTAGTCCACAGGCATACAGTTTCTTCACCTGCCCAGACAAAGCCTCACTAAAGGTAAATAGATGCTCTCCCATACTGTGTAAACTCTGAAGAGGAAGAAGGAAGTCCTTTTTTGGGCTTCCCTTAAGAAACTACATTCAGTGAAATCATAATCTGGTACAGAGCTTGAATTGTTTTTCCACATTAGAATCACTAGGTAGTCCTTAATATGAGTCTACCAGAGCACTTAAATGGTATCATTCTAAAATCTGATCATCTAACCAGCTAAATTTCCTGTTCTCTTTCACTGTTAGATTTATGATAGTTCTTATTCTTCAGAGATAGAAAACATTTTTTTTTTTTTTTTTGGAGAGAGATCACAAGTAGGCGGAGAGGCAGGCAGAGAGAGAGAGAGAGGAGGAAGCAGGCTTTCCACGGAGCAGAGAGCCTGATACAGGGCTCGATCCCAGGACCCTGGGATCATGACCTGACCTGAAGGCAGAGGCTTTAACCCACTGAGCCACCCAGGTGCCCCAAGATAGAAAACATTTTAAGCTAGTTGGTATCTGGCAACTCATGTTGTTTTTCAGGTAGCATTGATTTACAATGTAAGTTGTTGTTTAAAAAAAAAAAACACACCAAAAAAAAACTTCAAAAATACCTTTTATTTAAATTAATTAAATTTAAAATTAAAAAGATTTAAATAAAATAAAAAGTTAAATAAGAAATAAGATTTGAATCTATTTTATTTAAATCTTTTAAAAAAATTTTTTAAAGATTTCATTTATTTATTTGAGGAAGGGAGAGCACGAGCGGTGGGGTGAGGAAGGGCAGAGGCAGAGGGAGAGGGAGAAGCAGGTTTCCCACTGAGCAGGGAGCCCAAAGTGGGGCTTGATCCCAGGAACTTGAGGTCATGACCTGATCTGAAGGCAGATGCTTAACTGACTGAGCCCCACCTGAGTGCCCCTACAGTAAGTTTTTTTTTTTTTTAAAGATTTTATTTATTTTATTTGACAGAGATTACAAGTAGGCAGAGAGGCAGGCAGAGAGAGAGGGGAGGAAGCAGGCTCCCTGCTGAGCAAAGAGCCCGATGCGGGGCTCGATCCCAGGACCCTGAGATCATGACCTGAGCCGAAGGCAGAGGCTTTAACCCACTGAGCCACCCAGGCGCCCCCCTACAGTAAGTTTTAAACTTACATTATATCTGCTTGTGCTCATTAAGTCAAGTGTATATAGCTCTCAAAAGAATTGTAACTCTGGGTACCTGGGTGGCTCAGATGGCTGGGTATCTGCTTTCAGCTCAGGTCGTGATCGCCAAGTCCTGGAATTGAGCCCCATGTTGGGCTCTTGGCTCAGCTGGGAGTCAGCTTCTCCCTGTGCCTCCCCCGCTCAGGCACATGCTTGCGCGCTCGTCTCTCTCTCTTTCTCTCTCTCCCCCGTCATGAATAAATTCTAAAATATGTTAAAAAAAAAAAAAAAGTAACTCTAACATAAAGGTACCCCTTGTATTCTCATAGTTTCATAATTGTTTAATTATCACTTAATTTTCCGGTAAAATGCCTTCCATAACAGTTTTTGAGTGAATATCTATCTGGATTTAAATAGGAAAATGCTTACTTACGATCGGCGCTCTGAGCCTCGAGTTGGAGAGCGAGTGCCCTACGTGATCATCTGCGGGGCCCCCGGAGTGCCACTTATCCAGCTGGTGAGGCGCCCGGTGGAGGTGCTGCAAGACCCGGCTCTGAGACTGAATGCCACTTACTATATCACCAAGCAAATCCTGCCGCCCCTGGCAAGAATCTTCTCACTCATTGGTATTGATGTCTTCAGCTGGTATCATGAGTTACCAAGGGTAAGCCTACCAAATAGTACACCTATACTATGCCTGTGGAGAGAACTCACTTGCAGTTTCCAGTAGAACTAAAGAGTTTATTTAAGTGCTATGAGAGGCAACATGGATGCTCTATTATCCTAAACTGGCAAAGGCTCCACTGTCTTCTGGTTTCCTAAAAGAAATTAAGTTTTCTACAAACACCTTCCCAGCTGCTGTTACATTGGCCAAATTATAGAAGAGTAAAATAAATTCTGCAGCTATTTTGGATAAATTTTCATAATAAACCAGCTAATAAAAAGTAAATGAAGGAGAGCAAAAATTCCTTCAGAATGGGTGCTTAAGAAATGTGTGTCGTATGTCGTATCTCGACATAGTGCTTGAGGAAATCAGACTAACAAAATGACGTTAAAAGAGCATTATACTAACGTAAAACCTAGAACTTGGAATATTGGCCAAGGGAATTTTGCTTGAACTCCTAGTTAACTCCCTGGCAGCCTGGAGGAGCAGTCTGGGATTGGATAATCGTCGGGGAAACACGAGTCTTGGAGAGGACTTTTATCTCCTGTTAAGAATTGGATCTGCTCAGTCATCTGCTGTTGTCTTAGACTAGGGAAGACTCGTGCTGTCTAGGCAAACTAGTGAAAGTTGAGCCTCAAATTACTTTTAATGTCTCAACAAGCATGTATGGCCTCAGGGAAAGAATGAGCTTGGAAACAAGGCGGGAGGCACACTGGCTGCCGTCTGTCTTCTGGGTCCTAGCTCTGCCCCAGGAGGCTCCGGCAGCTCCCCGTTTCATCAGCAAGAGCGCTAAAGCAGTGGCATTTGTAAGAGTTTGGCCTAATAATAACTCCGATGCATAGTGATTTAAAGATACCAGGAGGAGACCGAGGGCATAATGACAACACGAAAACGTTACTTCAGTACCAGAAATAGTACCAGAAGACCGATCTCTGAAACTAGTATTACCTTCCAATGAAGAATGCTTAGGTGACATACATCTAATTTCATCTGGAATCTTCCAGGCTTACTTTTGCTTGAATTTTGTATCCTACTGCCTAACAAGTTATTTTTAACCTCCTAACTTGCCTTGTTTCCCTGGCCCACTGGTGCGGCCTGAAACAGTATCCACTCTCAGCCTGGATTTCTTCCACTGTCCTCTCTAATCTCCAGTGTCCTGGATGGTCTCACACTGTATATCTCGGCCAAAAAACTGAGGGACAGAGACCCATTTTCTTCCCCTAAATAAGTACATATATACACAGATGATACTAACATTTAAGTTCTGGGAAAGGAAGGATTTTGTTCATTTCTGTATCCCCATTATGTAGGACAGTACCTGACGTATAGTAGCTATTCGTTATTTGTTAGGTCAGTGAAGCAATGCCTTCGTAAACCTATAATTAGCATAACAGTAGCAGCTCTGCTATGTTGATCATAGCTGATCAGACTTTTTTTTAAAGTTTTATTATTTTAATTCCAGTATGGTTAACATACAGTGTTCCTTTAGTTTCAGGTGTACAGTGTAGTGACAAAGCAGTTCTGTCCGCTACTCGGTGCTCACCGTGATGTACAAAAGTGTCCTCTGTAATCCGCGTCACCCATTTCACTCCCCTCTCAGCCCACCTCCCTAAAACTTATTTCTGAATTGATGTTTTTATAGATCCAGAAAGCCACCAGCTCATCTCGAAGTGAACCTGAAGGGCGAAAAGGCACTATTTCACAATATTTTACTACTTTACATTGTCCTGTGTGTGACGACCTGACTCAACATGGCATCTGCAATAAATGTCGGAGCCAGCCTCAGCATGTCGCCGTCATCCTCAACCAAGAAATTCGAGAGCTGGAACGTAAACAGGAGCAGCTTGTAAAGGTATGACCTTGTTAGATAAACCCAGAGTCCCAGGCAATCGGATTCTTTAGGGAAATGTCATCAATACTTGCAATAGAGTTTGAGATATGAAACTGGTTGAAAAGCAAACTAAAGATTCTAAGTTAATAAACTTTAAAATATCAAAAATACCATAATTGAACTAAATTATTTAAAGATGGATTGTTTTAGATATTAACCCTTTATCAGGTTGCCTTTTAGTTTTATTGATTATTTCATAACTTTTTGTTTTTATAGAATAGTGTACTGTGTTTGTTAAAACCTAGAACTACAATGTTCTTCCACCCAATTTTTTTTATAATTAGTATTTTTTTTTTAGAGGAAGTACCAATTTCTCTACCATAGCTACATACCATTCTCATAAAAATCCAGTTGTCCTACAGAATTGCTAGTAAACTTGGAAGGCTCACAGTTCTAAGAGTCCAGATAGAAAATAGTTAACATGACTGGGTCCTTTTTTTTTTCTTTTTAAGATTTTTGACAGAGAGATCACAAGTAGCCAGAGAGGCAGGCAGAGAGAGGAGGAAGCAGGCTCCCTGGTGAGCAGAGAGTGCGATGTGGGGCTCAATCCCAGGACCCTAGGATCATGATCTGAGCCGAAGGCAGAGGCTTTAACCCACTGAGCCACCCAGGTGCCCCAACATAACTGGGTCTTAATCTGTGCAAAAGAACTCTTACAAATGAGTCAACTGTCACAGAGGGGTTAAGTAATTTGCCCTGTGTTACATTGCTAATAAGCAGTTGGCTGGGATACAGGCATAAAATGCAGAGATGATTTTTCAAATATGGAAATTTTAGCAGAAATAAACAACAGAAATCTCTTGAAAGAAATTGGAAATTGAAATCTGAAGAAAAATTTTCTAGCACGTTTTTTAAAAACAAAGTAGTATATTTTTTAAAGGAATGATTATATCTTACCCCATCACATTTCATGTTACACTTTTAGCTTTCAGGCTAGAGAACACAATTTTGGAGTGGAGTTTGTTTTGTCTCATTTTAGAAGAGCAGTATATAAAGTAATTGAAATGTTTGAAAACCAGCCAAATAATTGAGAGGTAGTGTGAGTTAGTGGGAAATGATTTATGCTGATAATAATGACATCAGGATTCTAGTCTGGACTTCATAATATCGGCTTTGTCCTTTGGCCTGTTTTAAATCGGCCTGTGCTGTAGGCCCCATCTAGCTCTGGTGTTGTAAATTCTCTTCTACAATCAGCCTCACAGTCCTAAAGTATCCAAACCGCTACGTGAAGGCCAGACTCTGCACCCTATCCTCAAGGTAATGTGTTGAATCAAGACAAGAGTATCCATCCACAGTCAGTAAAACTTAGCTGCCACGAAGGTGACCAGGGAGAGAACACTTTGAAGAATTTGAATATTTTCTGAAGATAATCAAGGGTTGATAAAGCGCAGACTGTTTGCTCTGCACCATTCTAACCACTACAGTTAGTATTGGCAGGAAATCCTTAAGTTTTCGAGAGCACAGCCAGTCCTCCAGAATCCATTAGGCAGATCTCATTAAGGATGGTAGACTCGGGAACGGAGGGTTATTTGATGCGCCACAGAAGCCTCGCCTGCCGAAAGAAGTTGATTTTTCCTCTCCCCTTCCACCCCCTTAAGTAGTTTTAAGTAGCCTCACTTTCCTCCTTCCCTTCTGTTACCATCCATTCTCTCCCCCTGGACTCCGGCAACAGCCACCTGCCTCGTCTGCGTTCCGGTTTTGCAGCGAACGCCTGTGCGAGCAGGGGGCGGGGCAAGCGCAGAGGGCGAAGGAGAGGAGCAGAGCCGGCCGGCCCAGAGCCCGACGCTGGGCTCCCTCTCACGACCCTGAGATCATGACTGAGTCTAAGTCAGGAGCTGGAGGCTTCTTCGACTGAGTCACCCAGCCGCCCGTCTGCATTCTAACACTAGCTAGAATTGTATTTTAAAAGTACCAGTCTGGGGGCGCCTGGGTGGCTCAGTGGGTTAAGCCACTGCCTTCGGCTCAGGTCATGATCTCAGGGTCCTGGGATCGAGTCCCGCATCGGGCTCTCTGCTCAGCGGGGAGCCTGCTTCCTCCTCTCTCTCTCTCTCTGCCTGCTTCTCTGCCTACTTGTAATCTCTCTCTGTCAAATAAAAAAATAAAATCTTTAAAAAAAAAAAAAAAAGTACCAGTCTGGTGCTCTTTCTCTCTGATGATTCGAACTCCGAGGTGGGCTTTGTAAGTCCGCCTCCGTCCGGGCGCCTCCTGCCACCTCTGCCCGCTCGCCGTTACGCCGCCCTCCGTGCATCCCATGCTGAACTTTAGGTCCATGAACGCACTTGAATTTCTTCTGTGTTCTGACCTTTTAAAATCCTATTCCTTCTGTCTGGAGTGCTTTCCTCTACCTCCATGAATCATCATCTACAAGGAATCCGCTTAAACCCCTAGACCCGGTGAAGCCTTCCCTGCAGTGGGCTCCCGCCATAAGCTCTTCTGCCTGGCTGGGCCTGTGTGTGTGTCGGGCTTCCCCCGCTGGCAAGCTCGGGAGCCTAGTGAGGGTAGAGGCCCTCCGCTCTCGTACTGCTGCGTCAGCTGTGCCTGTGAGTCCCGCCCAGGGCGGCAGTAAGAATTGGAACATAGGAACAGCTTCTTGCTGATGCACGGGGGAAGCAGCGGTATGTCACGGGGGTGATTACCAGCCCATTTGCAACCACTTCCGTGTTAGTGTTAGGGTTCTAGTCCGTGCAACCACTGAAGTCACTGGGTGCTCCCAGTTTCTATTTTATAGGTTGCTGCCCTGGTGATAGCAACCAACCCCCATAGCAGATTGTCTTGTTGGCTTCTATTACAAGGCGCAAATGTGAGCAGGACCTCCGGAGTCCCACTGAAGTCGAAGGCTGTGTAGGTCTCTTCTCTGGACCTTCCTAGCTTCTGCCCTCAGTGACCTACACCACGCTAGTTGGTGCCATCGATTTAACTAGATCCCTTGGTCAGGATTGGGTCTTATTTCATATAGAAATACATAAAAGAAGGGATGTTGTTGTATAAATAAGGATGACTCATGATCTTTCAAAAGACATTTTAAACTTTAAAGCTTTTTTTAAGAATTAAAATGTGTTAACTGTATACTAACTAATCTGTAGAAATTTTCATAAAGCAGAAATTATAGGAGATATAATAAGAAATAGAAATATAGTAATAGATTTTCACATGCTTCTCAGCCCAAGAACAATCAAGTGATCAAAAAGTAGTTAGAGGGCGCCTGGGTGGCTCAGTGGGTTAAGCCGCTGCCTTCCGCTCGGGTCATGATCTCAGGGGCCTGGGATCGGGTCCGCATCGGGCTCTCTGCTCGGTGGGGAGCCTGCTTCCCTCTCTCTCTCTCTGCCTGCTTCTCCATCTACTTGTGATTTCTCTCTGTCAAATAAATAAATAAAATCTTAAAAAAAAAAAAGTAGTTATAGAAGATATAAACAACATAAGGTAGACCTTATGATTATTTATCAAACTCTGAAAGCCAGTATTCTAGGATACACCTTTTTTCAAGTGTTACAGAATGTTAAAAAATTGACCCTATCTTAGTCTGCAAAGAAAGCTTTTAATAAGGAGCACCTTTGTGGCTCAGTCAGCATCTGCTTTCAGCGCAGGTCATGATCCCAGGGTCCGGATAGCGGGTTCCCTGCTCAGCCGAGAGTCTGCTGCTCCTCTCTTCCCGTCTCTCTCTCAAATAAATAAAATCTTTAAAAAGAGAGAGAGAGCCTTAATAAACTAACAAAAGTTGGAAGTACTATAGACATTTTATCAATGCAATGCTATAATGCTAGTAATTCATTTTAAACTCAGAAAACAAAGTGATCATTACACTTGGAAACTTTAACTCTCTCTTAAACACACACATAATATTCTAGACAGCCATAGCAGATCTCAGAGAAAAATTCATCGCCTTAAACACTTTTAATAATAAACATGAAAGAGTGAAAATGAATGAAATAAGCATCTGATTGGCTTTCTTATGTCTTCAGAATTTTTCAAAGGCTAGCAGAAAGAAAGACTACAGCAGACTTTCCTTTTTTTTTTTTAATGTCTGCCTTATGAGCTAAAAAGTAAGTATCCAGGTTGTAGTGTTTCAAGTTTTAAAACATAAGCTGAATTAAGCTGTAGCATTCCAGGGTTTAAATCACCAGTAATGGATCTTGAAACTAAAAATTGAGTTAAGATTTAAAGTGGCAAGTAATTCCATCCTGGCTTGTTTATACGGCACAGAGGCTGCATAAATATGGATCTGTGTGCCCAGCCGCTGACACTCAGTTGTAGCACAGAAGCTCTATATTTGGGAAGAGCTGGGCGCCTCCTGGCAGAGACTCCTAGGGAAAGGTGTCCTAGTAGAAGAGCATCCTTAGCCCTCGGAGAGCACACTCAGGAGTTTCTCAGGAGTTCGCTCGGACGGTGTCCGAGTACTGGACACAGTAAGCACTGTGCTCGGAAGAATGTCCCCTCCGGATGACTGGAAGGTCTTGGGGCAAAGAACAAAAATGTTGAGACATCTCAAAAAGAGAAGCTCTTTGAGATACAGATCAGAGAACCACTAAAGCAGTTTGATTTCTGAGATCATCTGGAGTAGAGGCAGCTGTTTGCATCTGTTCTGTAAACACACTGTTGGATACACTATTCAAATAAAAACCCAGCCTGTACTTGCTTGACCCTTGGATCCACATTTAATATCCTTTTTAATTTTTTGATGTTTTTCATGTTTTATAATCTTTTTAACCTATGTGTGACCTGAGACTTTAATATCTGATCATTAAGACATTATCATGCTGCTCCACCGCTAAAAATAGCATTAATTATTTTTCTTTAGACCAAATCTTATTGAACATCCAGATCACCTGGGGGCCTTAAAAAGTATACATATCCTTAGGCTCTTTTGCCTGAGGATTGTGATTCATTGGTCTGGGATGGGCCTTGGGTGTTAGTATACTTTTAAGCTCGTGCATAGCAAGATATGAGAACTACTGATCCGGACTACTACTTTCTAATTCGTATCTTTTGATTTTTTTTCCATACTGACATTTTTCTCTTCTGGAATCAGAAAATGGATCGCTTATTATTGGCATCTAAAACGATAAATCTGAGTAATTTGAAAAAAAAATTAGTGTTTATAGCTCATTTAAAAAGATAGTCTTTCGGGGCGCCTGGATGGCTCATTTGCCTTCGGCTCAGGTCATGATCCTGGAGTCCCGGGATCGAGTCCCGCATTGGGCTCCCTGCTTGGCAGGGAGTCTGCTTCTCCCGCTGACCTCTCTCCTCTCATGCTCTCTCTCTCTCTAATAAACAAATAAAATCTTAAAAAAAAAAAAGTTTTTTTTTAAAGATAGTCTTTCATGGTAATTGGGTAGCTTATTTGTGGATCTTAATATACCATTGACCCTTGAACAACATAGGGGTGAGGTAACTACCCCCCCCAGTCAAAAATCCACATAGGAATTTTGACTGTCCAAAAACTTAAATTACTAATCATCTACTGTTGATGGAAAGCCTTACTGGTAACACTTAACACTTATTTTGTATGTTACATGGATTATATACTGTATCTTTAAGCTAGAGAAAACAATCGTTAAGTTAGAGAAAAACTTATTTTTTCTCTAGCTTCCTTTAAGAAATTTGTAACATTTATAATAGTGTACTGTGAATTTATTGAAAAAAAAAATCCATATACAAGTGGACCTATGCGTGTCAAATCCATGTTGTTCAAGGGTAACCTGTAATATCCATCAGGGTAGTTGGGCTTCAGAGATGAGAATTAATGAAACTTTCTGTAGTGTGTTGCATGTCATCCGTCTGCCAGTAACCTATGGTGGGCCAGAGAGGAGGGGTTGTGCGAGTTTGCGGTTAACACACACACACAGGGACTTTGCTACTGTTTTACGTATCCCGCTTATGCTTTCAGATCTGCAAGAACTGCACAGGCTGCTTTGACCGGCAGATCCCGTGTGTTTCTCTGAACTGCCCAGTACTTTTCAAACTCTCCCGAGTAAATAGAGAATTATCCAAGGCACCATATCTCCGGCAATTACTAGACCAGTTTTAAACTGTCAAAATCACAGAATTCCAGGTGCTATTTTTTTTTTCGGTGTTTACCACTAAACTGTTGTGCATGGTGCTTTCTCAACTTTTCATCAAGTCAAGTATGTTCACTGTCTATTATCTGAAGACTATGAAGGCTTTTATGCTAACTGAATTAACAGTTGTACTTGTTGATCTCTGAATAGCTCACTTCTTACAATGTACAAATCCTTCTTCATCCTTTTATAACATATGTGTTCAATTTGCTCCAGTATGTGTAACATCTTGTAAATCCATTTGAGTAGATGATACTTCCCTGTGGAAGGAGCACTGAAAACCTCTTTAAAAAAAAAAAAAAAACAAAAAAAAAAAAACAAAAAAAACCATTTGTGTGTTTTCCTTGAACTATCTGTATCAAGACGTGTTACTTAGAGATACTCATTCACTTTATAATTTTGACTGCGAAATATTTTGTAAATACACTTTTTTACTTTTCAAACTGAGTAAAATAATGTGCAATGAATTTTATACAAATGATTTTCAAGTTGTTAGGTATATTTCCTCTAGGTTTTGCTTGACTCAGAGTAGAGTTGTTATTTTGATCAAACTGTGCAAACAATAGTACCATGTGTAGCATTTTGAAATGTTACTTTCTAAAACCGCTGTCTTGCTTTAGCTATTCCTGGGGCATTGTGAGGAACTGTGCAAAGACATTTTTGTTACAAACCTGTGGGCCTGTTGCAATACTTTAAAAATAAAAAATTTTATTCCATTTTTGCTTGTTTTGTATAGACATTTCTATTGCTTCTAAATATGCTTAAAATATTTTCTTTCCTTACGTACTGTACAGTTAATCTTATTTGCCATCATCTTGAACACAGAATGTGTATTTAGAATATTTGTATAACTGTATAAAATGAAAAAGGAATTATGTGGTCAGTGCATTGTTTTCTAAACTGGAAATCATTTTGTTTTTAAAAGTTAATAATGGAAACCATATTAAAGTTGAATAAAATATGAAATATGGCTGTGTGATTTATCTTGATATCAGTGATTATCATCATGTTTTATATGCCTCTGTTGGTTACATCTGACCCTACTCCTTTCTAAATTTTAATGCAGTCAGTTTAGTTCTTTGTTATATCACAACTGGTGGTGCAAATTCCCTCACCCAAAACTGATTTTTAAAAATGTGGGGCACCTGGGTGGCTCAGTGGGTTAAGCCTCTGCCTTCGGCTCAGGTCATGATCCCAGGGTCCTAGGATCGAGCCTCGAATCGGGCTCTCTGCTCAGCAGGGAGTCTGCTTCCCTTCCTCTCTCTCTGCCTGCCTCTCTGTCTACTTGTGATCTCTGTCTGTCAAATAAATAAATAAAATTTTTTAAATAAATAAAATAAAAATAAAAAATGTGACAGCAAAAGTTAGTCCAGAAAAAATTCAGCTCTCATCCTTTTATAGTTAGAAGAATCTACTTACTAGAGTTCCTGTGTACACTTTCACTTAGCTATAATTAATCATGAAGCCAAGACTTTCCAGAGGGAAAGCAATAATTATTTTTTTAAGTTAAATGCCAATTTTTTCAGTAGAAAACAATTCTTACTTTAACACAGGAAGCTCATCTCAGTATATATCAGAAATGGGTCTTCCATTGCCAAATCAGAAGTTCCAAATACAGGGGGAAGGAGGATTCATTTCTAAAAATGAGACCATAGATACGGAATCACAGAACCACAAATCATGTTTCCGCAAAGTTCTGCAGAGACAAGCCCCACTTTGAGGAATTTTGTTTGGGAGGCTGGGGCTGGCCCTCAAAATTGGGATTCTGTTACCCTGTTGCCTGGCAATCGTTGGTCTGTCCTTTCTAAGTTCGGTGCTAACAGGACTCCCACTTCCATCAGCTTTCCCCTTGTAACCAGATACGGTATTCTCAGCAGAATAACTGTTCTCAAGTTCTTTACAGTTGAACACAGCCAGACTAGCAAATGATTAGCAAACCACAAGTGCCCAAAACTACTCTGGCTTACGCTCTTCCCATATCTCTGGTTCCCTTTCCCGGAGGAAGTATGGCCCTTGGAACACGGTCATCCTCAGGGCCTGCAGCCTCGCTGCCCTTTACCGAGATTCAGTCACCTGTGTTGAGGCTGGGACTGACTTGACCAAAACAGTATTTTGCAAGAAGCTTACAGCATGCTTTCATAATTATTTTCCCTCCCTTTCCAAAACTACTCATCAGCTATTAATAATTTTGCCTTTCACCCAGACCCCAAAAAGAAAAACTATTTCTGAGTAATGCTGGAGAGGTAATGTCATTAAACATCCCCGTAAGTCTTTTAAAAATGTCATTTTCTCTCATTCTGTCCACTTCCCACCAGTGCCTTTCTCTAGACGTAAAGTACGAACAAAAGCTACTCTCTGTCCCACACCGGAGAAATCCCATTTAACAGTGGGAAACAGACAAATGCTGAGCTTATATTCAATTTTGTATGAACTTCAATTTTCTATGTCTGTGAAGATGGCCAGGACATTGGGAAAAACATAAAATGTGACCACGGACAGTTACAGAATTTTTAGATGGAGTAGTCCTGCCAGGGCCGGAGCAGGCCGCCCAGAGAGTCTGTGGACCCTCCAGCCCTGCGCACAGTCACACGCCCCTCGCTGGGAGTCTCAGGAGGAGACCAGTCCTTGCCATCAAGCGTGCTGCCCCGGTGACCTAAAATTCTCTAGCAGAGCTAGAGCTTATGCCAGTGCATTCTTACAGCTATGTAATCGTGATCTTTCCATCTACTCTCTTCTTTTGCGTCACAACAACCACAGGGATAGTCTTTTAGGGTCTATCAAATAAGCTTGTAAGTTCATTTCTCAATTTCAGAATAATATTTCTTAAGATACTCACATATTTGATTTTATAAAGTAAAAAACCTGGCTACAAATGACATGAGGGCTCTGCCATGACCAGAGGGGGAGAGAGAAGGCAGCAGGGCACAAGAAGCTAATTTTGGGCTCTGTATGTCCCAGTCTCAGCCAGACGTGGAGGATAATCTGCCTGGTGCACCCCAGGACACCGTGTCTCTTTCCCCTGATAGGATGAGACCTGGCCGGGAGCCATTTGGGGCTTCATAGAAGTGAATGAAATCTAATGCCACTAATGCCCCAGAGTTCTGCTTAATAAATAGCTTTATACGGAAATTAGTCAGGGATTGTCTCTAGTATTTGAGGTCTGAGGACGAAATCCTAAGACGGCACTGAATTGACCATCTGTCCTGTTGCCTTGTCCATTCCCATAGCTGTTTTGTCACCTTGGCCAATCTCCAGAAGTGGCTTACACAGCAAATGTATTGTAGACGAATTCTCAGATTTCTAAAATCAGGTTTCTGTGTCTATTGGGGCAGGACAGAATATCACCAGGAAGATAGAAGAGATATTTTTAAATCAAAATACCATCTTACTGCCTGAGTCTTTACCTGAACTTGCCACTGATGCCATCACAGGTTTCTTCTGGGGGAAGGATTGGGAGCGTCCAGGGCAACAGTGGGCTAGGAGTAAGGAGACCCATACCTTGGTCCTCATAATTGCTACCGCAAATGCAAAACTTTGGAAAAGCCACTACCTTGGTCACAGAGATTAAGAAGTTTCAAAACCAATCATTCTTTGAAGGCAGGATAATAGCACCTGCCCTGATGACTTGGTAGAGGCTTTATGAATGGGACTATGGATGGGTGCTCCAAGTTCCACAAATGTAAAGTAGTAGTTATTCAATAAATATTTACTGAGCACCTAAGAGGCGCTGCACATTTTGCTCATCTAGAGATACCAACGTAATCCACTGTCCTCAGGTATGTCACAACCTATCAGGAGAGACAGATAAGTAATGACATTGGTTTCGAGATTATGAAATAAAGATGTTTCTGCCTCTTCCTCTTCTATTGGGTGAACCCAAAAATAAGAGAAAGCCAGCATTAGCGAACTCCAGAAAAGCTTAGGAACAGAAGACCCCACGTGGGAACAAGTTATTTAAAGGAAGCAGTTAGACCTCATGGACCAAACCTGACTTCACACACTCAGGTAACTGCCCCCTCACACACACAAATAGAGTTCAGTCTTACTCTACAGCAAATGAGAAACAGAGAGGCGCTGAACGTGGAAACGCTGGGCACTGATGGGGGCAGGACTAGGTATACCACAAAGAACGGGGATTAACTGCGTCTTCAACAATAGAGTGAGACCCTCTGCCTCACACCATGCCAAGGTGCAAAACCCCAAAAGCCAAGTCTACATTCCCATATCACTGTGTGCAGCTTTGGCTCATAATAAATACAGGCTTGTTTTAAGATTTATTTATTTGTCAGCGAGAGAGCACAAACAGGATGAGCGGCAGGCAGAGCAGGCAGAGGGAGAAGTAGGCTCCCTGCAGAGCAAGGAGCCTGATGTGGGACTCGGTCCCAGTATCCTGGGATCGTGACCCAAATCGAAGGCAAATGCTTAACTGACAGAGTCACCCAGTCATCCCAATAATTACAGATAATTGTGTGTGCCATTTGATATCAGTATCTCCATTCAATTCTACATATCATATAAATTCTATATATATCAAGTCGGAGATCATGTCTGATGTGCTCCCTAACATAATCCACCACCAGCATAACACCGTCAGATTACTGATAAATAACAGTGAATTGAAGGGTTTAAAATACCGACCTGGGGGGGGGGGGCTGGGTGGCTCAGTGGGTTAAGCCTCTGCCTTTGGCTCAGGTCATGATCTCGGAGTCCTGGGATGGAGCCCTGCGTCAGGCTCTCTGCGCAGAGGGGATCCTGCTTCCCCTTTTCCCTATGCCTGCTGCTCTGCCTACTTGTGATCTCTCTCTCTGTCAAATAAATAAATAAAGTCTTTAAAAATAAAATAAAATAAAAATAAATAAAATGCCCACCTGGTGAAAAGCTGACAGCAATTCCCATAAGGTCAGAAACAAGACAGGGATGTCCCCTCTCACCAGTATTATTTAACATAGTATGGAAGTCCTAGCCTTAGCAATCAGACAATAAAAGGCATGTAAATTGGTAAGAAAGAAGTAAAACTTTCACTATCTGCAGATACATGATACTATATACAAAACCCTAAAGACTTCACCAAAAAAACTACTAGAACTGATAAATGAATTCAGTAAGAGTTGCAGGATACAAAATCAATATACAGCAACATACCACTGTATTTCTATACACTAATAATAAAGGAGCAGAAAGAGAAATTAGGAAAAAGTCCCATTTACAAATGAAGCAAAAATAATAAAATACCTAAGAATAAACTAAACCAAGGAGGTAAAAGACCTGTACTCTGAATACTATAAAACATTGATGGAAGAAACTGAAGATGATACAAACAAAAAGATTTCCATGCTCGTGGGTTTGAAGAACAAATACTGTTAAAATGCCCATGCTACCCAAAACAATCTACAAATTTAATGCAACCCTGTTAAAATACCAATAGCATTTTTTCACAGAACGAGAATAATCCTAAGATTTGTATGGAACCATAAAAGACCTCAAATAGCTAAAGCAATCTTCAAAAAGAACAAAGCTGGAGGTATTGTAATCCCAGATTATAAGACATACTACAAAGCTGTAGTAATCAAAACAGTATGGTACCAGCACAGGCACATAGCTCAGTAGAATAGAATAGAGAGCCCAGAAATAAATCCTCAATTTTCTGGTCAATTAATCTTCTACAAAGGAGACAAGAATATGCATTGGGAAAAATACAGTGTGGTCTCAGGACCCACGGGGTCACAGAAAGACTAGGGTGCCTGAGTGCGGCAGAGCTGTCAGATGGTGTCGGGAAAACTGGACAGCAAAATGCAAAAGAATGAACTGGACCGCAATCTTATACCATACACAAAAATAAACACAAAATGGATTAAAGGACTAAATAAGAGACCTGAAACCATAAAAATCCTAGAAGACAACACAGACAGTAATTTCTCCAATACTGGTTGTAGCAAAATCTTTCTAGATAGGTCTTATGAGGCAAGAGAAACAAAAGCAAAGATAAACTACTGGGGCTACATCAAAATAAAAACCTTCTACCCAATAAAGGAAATAATCAAAAAAACTAAGAGGCAACCTACACAATGAAAGAAGATATTTGCAAATGACACATCCCATCAAAGTTCAGTATCCAGGAGGGAGAGGAGCAAAATGGCAGAGGAGTAGGAGACCTAAATATCATTGGGTCCCAGGAGTTCAGCTAGATAGTTGTCAAACCATTCTGAACACTTATAAGCTCAACAGGAGATAGAAGAGCAGAAGAGCACCAATTCTAAGAACAGAAAACCGACCACTTTCTGGAAGGCAGGACTGGCAGAGAAGTGAATCCGAAGCGACAGGAAGATAGACCGTGGGGGGAGGGGCTGGCTCCTGGCAAGCTGTGGAGCAGCGGAGCACAAAATCCGAACATTTAGAAGTCTGCTCCACTGAGGGACATTGCTCCAGAGGCTAAACAGGGGGTGGAGCCCTCATAGGGACAGTGTGGTCTCAGGACCCACGGGGTCACAGAAAGACTAGGGTGCCTGAGTGCGGCAGAGCTGTCAGATATTGGAGTGGGGAAGCCAGCAGCAAAGATGGAGCCAAGGAGGGGGCTCTCAGTTCAGGGTTACCTTACACCATGATCCGAGTCACAGTCGGACCATTGCTCTCTGAGCAGGGACCCCACAAGTGGCAGATCTGGGGAGACCCCTTCTTCCTCCTCCAGGAGGAGCAGAGCAGGAGCGCACTTCAGGAGATCTGCTGGGCTTGGAGACTCCAAACAGAGCCGTGTACCAGAGATAGAAACAATTGGTCACAGGCTGGGTGAGCACGGAGTGCGGCTGGAGACCAGGGAGGGGGAGGGATTGACGGCTTTTCCCCAAGGGCACACTGAGGAGTGGGGCTCCCAGTTCTCCGTTCCTCTGAGCCCGAGACTGGGAGGCCAACGTCCTCATTCCTGTTCTCCAAAGCTGTATGGAAAGCATTCAGGTTACAAAAGCTACTGAGAGGGAAACCAAGCAGATCACTTAGCATGGCCCCCAGCCAGGGTGGTGCAATTCTGCCTCAGGCAAAGACATTTGAGAATCATGGCAATAGGCCCCTCCCCCAGAAGATCAGCAGGAACATCCAGCCAAGACCAAGTTCAGTGAGAACTGTGGAACTCCAGAGCTAGATGAAAGCAATACATAGAATTTATGGCTTTTTACCCACGATGCTTTACTCTTTCAAAGTTAACTTTTTTAAATTTTATTTTCGTCTTATTCTATTTTTTTTAATTTTCCTCTTTTCTATTTTAATGTTTTTTAACTATTTTATCTTATCAATACCTTTTTTAAAAATCTTTTAAAATCTTCAGTACTATAGTCATACTCTATCCCTTCATTGTATTTAACCTTATTTTTTGTATACACAGAGGTTTTTCTTAATTTAAAATTTTGGGATAGTTTCTTCTAAAAAAATCAAAATATACCCCAAATCTAGCACATGGCTTTGTTCAGATCTCCAGCCCGATCACATTCTTTCTCTTTTTTTTTTTTCCCAACCAATTTCTTATCAATTCCTTTTTTAGAATCTTTAATTTTCATCTTTACAGTCATAGTCCATCCCTTCATTGTGTTACCCTTATTTTTGTGTATATATATATATTTTTTCCTTTCTTTAAAATTCTGGGAGGCAGTTTCTTCTAACAGGCCAAAATACACCCAAAATCAAGTGATCAAGTGTGTGGCTCTGTTATCTATTCAACAGTCTAGTGTGTGTGTGTTTTCTTTTTTCCTCCTTTAGTCTTCACTTGGTTTTGGGTCTCTTCTGATTTTGTTAATTTATATCTTTCTGGGGTCATTTCTACCCTTTTATATTTTGTTTTCTCCTTCTTATCTAAGAATCTTATCTAACATTCTATAATATATAGGTAAGATATAGATAATATATATATAAGAATCTATTCTTATCTGGATAAAATGACAAGGTGGAAAAAGTCACCCCAAAAGAACAAGGGTTCCTGGGTGGCTTAGTCAGTTAAGTGACTGCCTTCAGCTCAGGTCGTGATCCTTGAGTCCTGAGATTGAGGCCCGCATCAGGTTCCCTCCTCAGTAGGGATTCTGCTTCTCCCTCTGACCCTCTCATGTTCTCTCAAAAATAAATAAATAATTTTTATTTATTTATTTATTTTAAAGAGCAAGAGGCAGTTCGGATGGCTAGGGACCTAATCAATACGAACATCAGCAATTCAGAATGACGATTATAAAGGTGATAGCTGAGCTTGAAAAAAGCATACAAGGTACTAAAGAATCCCTTTCTGAAGAAATTAAATCCCTTTCTGGAGAAATAAAAAAACTAAAATCTACCCAAGTTGAAATGAAAAAAGTTATTAATAAGGTGCAATAAAAAATGGAGTCTCTTTCTGCTAGGATAAATGCGACAGAAGAGAGAATTAGTGATACAGAAAACCAAATGATGGAAAATAAACAAGCTAAGAAAAAGAGAGAGAAAGAATTACTGGATGACAAGGGGAGAATTCGAGAGATAAATGATACCATAAGATGAAACAACATTAGAATAATTGGGATCTCAGAAGAAGTGGGGGCAGAAAGTATATTGGACCAAATTATAGCAGGGAATTCCCCTAATTTGGCAAAGGGAACAGCATCAAAATCTAGGGGGCACAGAGAATCTCCCTCAAAATCAATAAAAATAGGTCCACACCACATTATCTAATAATAAAACTTACAAGTCTCAGTGACAAAGAGAAAATCCTGAAAGCAGCTCAGGACAAGAGGTCTGTGATGTACAACAGTAGAAATATTAGACTGGTGGCATACCTAGCCACAGAGACCTGGAAGGCCAGAAAAGACTGGTATGATATAGTCATAGCACTAACAAGAAAAATATGCAGCCAAGATTACTATATCCAGCTAGGCTGTCATTGAAAATAGAAAGAGAAATAAAAAGCCTTCAGGACAAACAAAACTTAAAAGAATTTGCAAACACTAAACCAGCCCTCCAGGGAATACTGAAAGGGTCCTCTAAGCAAAAAGAGAGCCTAAAAGTAACATAGACCAGAAAGGAACAGAGATAATATACAGTAACAGTCACCTTACAGGCAATACAATGGCACTAAATTCATATCTTTCAAAAGTTATTCTAAATGTAAATGGGCTAAATGCCCCAATTAAAAGACACAGGGTATCAGATTGGATAAAAAAAAAAAAGACCCATCAATATGCTGTCTACAAGAAACTCATTTTAGACCCAAAGACACCTCCAGATTTAAAGTAAGGGGGTGGAAAACCGTTTACCATGCTAATGGACATCAAAAGAAAGCTGGGGTGGCAATCCTTATATCAGATAAATTAGATTTTAAGCCAAAGACTATAATAAGAAATGAGGAAGGACACTATATCATACTCAAAGAGCCTGTCCAACAAGAAGATCTAACAATTTTAAACATCTATGCCCCTAACATGGGAGCAGCCAATTGTATAAACCAATTAATAACAAAATCAAAGAAACACATTGACAACAATACAATAATAGGAGGGGACTTTAACACCCCCCTCATTGAAATGGACAGATCATCTAAGCAAAAGATCAAGGAAATAAAGGCTTTAAATGACACACTGGACCAGATGGACATCACAGATACATTCAGAACATTCCACCCCAAAGCAACAGAATACACATTCTTCTCTAGTGCACGTGGAACATTCTCCAGAATAGATCACACCCTATGTCACAAATCAGGTCTCAACCAGTAACAAAAGACTGGGATCATTCTCTGCATATTTTCAGACCATGATGCTTTGAAACTAGAACTCAACCACAAGAGGAAAGTTAGAAAGAGCTCAAATACATGGCTGCTAAAGAGCATCCTGCTAAAGAATGAATGGGTCAACCAGGAAATTAAAGGAGAAATTTAAAAATTCATGGAAACAAATGAAAATGAAAACATAACTGTTCAAAATCTTTGGGACACAGCAAAGGTGGTCCTGAGAGGAAAGTATATAGAAATACAAGTCTTTCTCAGGAAACGAGAAAGGTCTCAATTACACAACCTAACCTTACACCTAAAGGAGCTAGAGAATGAGCAGCAAAGAAAGCCTAAACCTATCAGGAAAAGAGAAATCATACATTTCAGAGCAGAAATCAATGAAATAGAAATCAAAAGAACAGTAGAACAAATCAATGAAACCAGGAGCTGGTTCTTTGAAAGAATTAAGAAGATCGATAAACCCCTGGCCAGACTTATCAAAAAAAGAAAGGACCCAAATTAATAAAATCACAAATGAAAGAGGAGAGATCACAACCAACACCACAAAAATACAATTATAAGAACATATTATGAGGGGTGTCTGGGTGGCTCAGTCGTTGAGCATCTGCCTTCGGCTCAGGCCATGATCCCAGGGTCCTGGGATCGAGCCCCATGTCAGGCTCCTTGCCCTGTGTGGAGTCTTCCTTTTCCTCTCCCACACCCCCTGCTTGTGTTCCCTTTCTCGCTGTGTCTCTCTCTGTTTCAAAAAATAAAATCTTTTAAAAAAAAAATATTATGAACAACTATACACCAGCAAATTTGACAACCCAGAAGAAATGGATGCATTCCTAGAGACATATAAACTACCAAAACTGAACCAGGAAGAAACAGAAAACCTGAACAAACCCATAACCAGTAAGGAGATATCATCAAATTCTCCCAACAAACAAAAGCCCAGGACCAGACAGCTTCCCCAGGGAATTCTACCAAACACTTAGAGAAGAAGTAATACCTATTCTCCTGAAACTGTTCCAAAAAATAGAAATGAAAAAAAAAAAAAAAAAAAAACCCTTCTAAACTCATTTTATGAGGCCAGCATTACCTTGATCCCAAAACCAAACAAAGACCCCATCAACAAGGAGAATTACAGAACAATATCTTTGGTGAACATGGATGCAAAAATTCTCACCAAAATACTAGCCAATAGGATCCAACAGTACATTAAAAGGATTATCCCCATGACAAAGTGGGATATATTACTAAAAAATCAACCGATGTGATAAAACACATTAATAAAAGAAAGAATAAGGAGACGCTTGGGTGGCTCAGTTGGTTGGACGACTGCCTTCGGCTCAGGTCATGATCCCAGAGTCCCGGGATCGAGTCCTGCATCGGGCTCCCAGCTCCATGGGGAGTCTGCTTCTCCCTCTGACCTTCTCCTCGCTCATGCTCTCTCTCACTGTCTCTCTCTCAAATAAATAAATAAAATTAAAAAAAAAAAAGAAAAGAAAGAATAAGTACCATATGATACTCTCAATAGATGTTGAAAATCATTTGACAAAGTACAGCATCCTTTTTTGATCAAAACTCTTCAAAGTGTAGGGATAGAGGGTACATACCTCAATACCATCAAAGCCATCTATGAAAACCCACAACGAGTATCATTCTCAATGGAGAATGTTTGAGAATATCATTCTCAAACTCTCAGTTTTTCCGAACACGGCAGGAACATGGCAGGGATGTCCACTGTCACCACTGCTATGCAACATAGGACTACAAGTCCTAGCCTCAGCAATCAGACAACAAAAAGAAATTAAAGGCATCAAATTGGCAAAGAAGAAGTCAAACTCTCACTCTTTGCAGATGATATGATACTTTATATGGAAAACCCAAAAGACTCTACTCCAAAACTACTAGAATTCATACAGGAATTCAGTAAAGTGTCAGGATATAAAATCAATGCCCAGAAATAAGTTGCATTTCTATACACCAACATCAAGACAGAAGAAAGAGATATTAAGGAATCAATCCCCTTTACATTTGCACCCCAAACCTTAAGATACCTAGGAATAAACCTAACCAAAGAGGCAAATAATCTTTACTCAGAAAACTATAAAGTACCCATGAAATAAATAGAAGAAGAAAAAGAAATGGAAAAACATTCCATAGTCATGGATTGGAAGAACAAATATTGTGAAAATGTCTATGCTATCTAAAGCAATCTACACATTTAATGCAATGCTTATCAAAATACCAACATTTTTTTCAAACAAATGAAACAATTAATCCTGAAATTTATATGAAACCAGAAAAGACCCCAAATAGCCAGAGAAATGTTGAAAAAGAAAACAAAAGATGGCAGCATCACAATTCCAGACATCAAGCGCTATCACAAAGCTGTCATCATCAAGACAGTACGGTACTGGCACAAAAACAGACGCATAGTAGTCGGCGTCTCCTGCGGCGTCCTGCGTTGTCCTCGGGGTCCCTGCCGCCCTAGGAGCCCGGACCGGAGCGCTCCCTCGCGAGTCATGGAGATGAAGGCCGTGTGCGTGTTGAAGGGCCAGGGCCCGGTGGAGGGCACCATCCACTTCGTGCAGAAGGGAAAGGGGCCCGTTGAGGTGTCAGGAACCATTACAGGATTGACTGAAGGCGAGCATGGATTCCACGTCCATCAGTTTGGAGATAATACACAAGGCTGTACCAGCGCAGGTCCTCACTTTAATCCTCTATCCAAAAATCACGGTGGGCCGAAAGACCAAGAGAGGCATGTTGGAGACCTGGGCAATGTGACTGTTGGCAAGGATGGCGTGGCCATTGTGTCCATGGAAGATTCTCTGATCTCACTCTCAGGAGACTATTCCATCATTGGCCGCACAATGGTGGTCCATGAGAAACAAGATGACTTGGGCAGAGGTGGCAATGAAGAGAGTACAAAGACGGGAAACGCCGGGAGTCGTTTGGCTTGTGGTGTCATTGGGATCACCAAGTAAACATTCCCTAGGATGTGATCTGAGTCCTGGTAGCTCCTCTGTTACCTTGCTAGTTGTAGAAATTTAACTTGATAAACATTAAACACTGTAACCTTAAGAGTATAATTTGTGTGACTTTTTAATTGCTTTAAAAAGTACCTGTAATGAGAACTGATTTATGATCACTTGGAAGATTTATATAATTTTATAAAACTCCTATTCAGTTAAAATGTCTGTTTCAACAATCTCTGTATTTTGCCAGGCTTAATAATCATATGTGGGTATTAAACTTAAAAAAAAAAAAAAAAACAGACGCATAGATCAATGGAACAGAATAGAGAGCCCAGAAATGGACCTTCAACTCTTGGTCAACAAATCTTCGACAAAGAAGAAAAGAATGTCCAATGGAAAAAAGACAATCTCTTCAACAAATGGTGTTGGGAAAATTGGACAACCACGTGCAGAAGAATGAAACTGGACCATTTCCTTACAACACACACAAAAGTAGACTCAAAATGGATGAAAGACCTCAGTGAGAGACAGGAATCCATCAAAATCCTTGAGAACACAGGCAGCAACCTCTTTGACCTCAGCCACAAAAACTTCTTCCTAGAAACTACATCACAGGCAAGGGAAGCAAGGGCAAAAATGAACTATTGGGACTTCCTCAAGATCAAAAGCTTTCGCATAGCAAAGGAAACAGTCAACAAGACCAAAAGACTACGACAGAATGGGAGAAGATCTTTGCAAATGTAGTATCAGATAAAGGGCTACTATCCAAAATCTATAGAGAACTTATCAAACTCAACACCCAAAAAAACAAATAATCCAATCAAGAAAAGGACAGAAGATATGAACAGACATTTCTGCAGAGAAGATATCTAAATAGCCACCAGACATATGTAAAAGTGCTCAACATCACTTGGCATCAGTGAAATACAAATCAAAACCATAGTGATATACCACCTCACACCAGTCAGAATGGCTAAAATTAACAAGTCACGAAACAACAGATATTGGTGAGGATGTGGAGAAAGGGGAACCCCCCCTACACTGTTGGTGGGAATGCAAGCTGGTGTGGCCACTCTGGAAAACAGTATGGAGGTTCCTCAAAAAGTTGAAAATAGAGCTACCTTACAACCCAGCAATTGCACTACTGGGTATTTACCCTAAAGATACAAATGTAGTGATCCGAAGGGGCATGAGCACCTCAATGTTTATAGCAGCAATGTCCACGATAGCCAAACGATGGAAAGAACCTAGATGTCCATCAACAGATGAATGGATAAATAAGATGTGGGGTGTGTGTGTGTGTGTATATATATACACACACACATATGTGGTGTGTATATGTATATACATATATATATATACACATATGTGGTGTGTATATACACACCACATATGTACATACCACACAAGGAAACAATGGCTTTGAATGACACACTAGACCAGATGGATTTAACAGATATATTCAGAACACTCCATTTTAAAACAGCAGAATACACATTCTTTTCAAGTGCACACAGAACATTCTCCAGAATAGATCACATATTAGGCCATAAAACAAGCAAATTCAAGAAGACCATGCACCTTTTTTGACCACAACACTATGAAACTAGAGGTCAACCACAAGAAAAAAATCTGGAAAGACCGAAAATACATGAAGGTTAAATAACATCCTACTAAACAATAACTGGGCCAAACAGAAATAAAAGAAGAAATTAAAAAGTACATGGAAACAAATGAAAATGAAAACATAACAGTTTAAGTCCTTTAAGATGCAGCAAAAGTAGTTCTGAGAGGGAGATTTATAGCAATACAGGCCTACCTCAAGAAACAAGAAAAATCTCCAATAAACAACCCAACCTTACATCTAAAGGAGCTAGGCAAAGAACAACAAGCAAAACCTAATACCAGCAAAGGGAGGGAGATAATAATACAGCAGAAATAAATGATACAGCACTTTAAAAAACCAACAGAAGAGATCAATGAAAGCAGAAGCTGGTTCTTTGGGGAAAAAAAAATCAATTAAACTGATAAACCTCTAGACAGACTTATCAAGGAAAAGAAGGAAGGCTCCAAATAAATAAAATCACAAATGAGAGAGGAGAAATAACAACAAACATCATAGAAATACAATTATAAGAGTATTAGGAAGAACTAGATGCCAAGAAATTGGACAGCCTAGAAGAAGTAGATAAATTCTTAGAAATATATAACCTATCAAAACTGAAACAGGAAAAAATAGAAAATTTAAACAGGCCAATTACTGGCAAAGAAATTGAATCAGTAATCAAAAAACTCCCATCAAACTAAAGTCCAGTACCAGATGGCTTCACAGGCAAATTCTAACAAATATTTAAAGAGTTAAGGCTTACTCTTCTCAAACTATTCTAAAAAAAAAAGAAGATAAAGGAAAACTTCCAAAAGCATTCTGTAAGGCCAGCATTACTCTGATACCAAAACCAGCTAAAGACACTACAAAAAAAGACAACTCTAGGCCAATATCTCTGGTGAATATAGACTCAAAAATCCTCTACGAAGTATTAGCAAACCAAATCCAACAATACGCTTAAAAAATAATTCACCACAATCAAGTAGGATTTATTCCTGGGTTGCAAGGGTGGTTCCATATTTGCAAATCAATCAATGATACATCACAATGAGAACCATTTGATCATTTCCATAGATCCAGAAAAGGCATTTGACAAAGGACAACATCAATTCTTGATTTAAAAAAAAAAAAAAAAGCCTTGGGCGCCTGGGTGGCTCAGTGGGTTAAGCCGCTGCCTTCGGCTCAGGTCATGATCCCAGGGTCCTGGGATCGAGTCCCGCATCGGGCTCTCTGCTCAGCAGGGAGCCTGCTTCCCTCTCTCTCTCTCTGCCTGCCTCTCTACTTGTAATCTCTGTCAAATAAACAAATAAAATCTTAAAAAAAAAAAAAAAGCCTCAACAAAAGTAGGTTTAGATGAAACATACCTCAACATAATAAAGGCCATCTATGAAAAGCCCACAGCTAACCTAATCCATAATGGGGAACTGAAACTGAAATAGGGAAACTGAAAGCCCTTTTCCTAAGGTCAGGAATGAGACAGGGATGTCCACACTCATCACTTTTATTCAACAGAGTACTGGAAGTTCTAGCCACAGCAATCAGACAACAAAATGAAATAAAAAGGCATCCAAATTGGTAAGGAAAAAGTAAAACTCTTAAACTATTTGCAGATGACATGACACTATATATAGAAAACCCAAAAGACTCCATCAAAAAATTACAAAAACTGATAAATAAATTCAGTAAAGTCACAGAATACAAAATCAGTATACAGAAATCCACTGCATTTCTATACACTAAAAATGAAGGACCAAAAATAGAAATTAAGAAAACAATCCCATTTACAATTGGACCAAAAATTAAAAGATACCTAGGAATAAACCTAACCAAAGACATGAAAGACCTGTACCCTGAAAACTATAAAACAATGATGAAAGAAACAGAAGGTGACATAAAGATATAGAAATACAGTCCATGATCATGGATTGGAAGAATACTGTTAAAAGGTCTATACTACCCAAAGCAATCTACACTATAGATTAATGCAATTAATAAAATCCCTATCAAAATACCAACAACACTTTTCATAGAACTAGAAGAAATAATCCTATGGAACCACAAAAGACCCTGAATAACCAAAGCTATCTTGAAAAGAAAATTCAGGGGACTGGGTGTTAAGGAGGGCACTTATTGCAATGATCAGTGGGTGTTATATGTAAGTGATGAATCACTAAATTCTACTCCTGAACTGAACGTTACACTATATGTTAACTAACTAGAGTTTAAATAAAAACTTGAAACCTTAAAAAAAAAAGATAACAAAAAGCAAAGCTGGAGGTATTACAATCCCAGACTTCAAGTTATATTACAAAGCTGTAGTAATCAAAACAGTATGGTACTGGCACAAAACCAGACACAAAGATTAATGGAACAGAAAGAAAACCCAGGGGGCCTGGGTGGCTCAGTTGGTTAAGCTTCTGCCTGCTTCTCCCTCTGCTCCACCCCCTGCTTATGGTCTGTCTCTCTCAAATAAAATAAAATCTTTAAAAAAAGAAAAGGAAAAAGAAAAAGAATAGAAAGCTCAGAAATAAACCCACAACTATATGGTCAATTTTTGACAAAGCAGGAAAGAATATCCAATGGAAAAAAGACAGTATCCTCAACAATGGAGAAACTGGACAGCAACATGCAAAAGAATGAAACTGGACCACTTTTTTACACCATATACATTAAAGACCTAATTGTAAAACCTGAAACCATAAAATTCCTAAAAGAGAGAACAGGCAGTATTTTTTCTGACATCAGCAATAGCAATTTTATTCTAGATTGATCCTCTGAGGGAAAAGGAACAAAAGCAAAAAATTACTGGAACTACATCGAAAGAAAAACCTTCTGCACAGCAAAGGAAACAATCAACAAAACTAAGAGGCAACCTACACAATGGAAGAAGATATTTGTAAATGACACATCACATCAAGGGTTAGTATCCAAGTTTATAAAGAACTTATACAACTCAATAACCAAAAACCAAACAAAGCAATTAAAAAATGCACAGACCTCATGAACAGACATTTCTCCAAGGAAGACATCCTGATGGCCAACAGACACATGAAAAGATGCTCAACATCATTTATCAGCAGGGAAATACAAATCAAAATGACAATAAGGGGCAAACATCTCAGATTCCCTCCCTCTTTGGGAGCTTTGTACCATCACTCAATAAACTTTACAATTGCTTAAAAAAACTTTGCTTTGATGCCCACCTTAAAATATCTATATCTATATCTATATATATATAGATATATATAGTGAGAGAGGGCACCTGGGTGGCTCAGCAGGTTAAAGCCTCTGTCTTCAGCTCAGGTCATGATCTCAGGGTCCTGGGATCAAGGCCCACATTGGGCTCTCTGCTCAGCAGGGAGCCTGCTTCCCTCTCTCTCTGCTCTGCCTTTCTGCCTACTTGTAATCTCTCTGTCAAATAAATAAATAAAATCTTTTAAATAAATACATATATATAATGAGATATCACCTCATAGCTGTCAGAATGGCGAAAATCAACAACACAGGAAACAACAGTTAATGGAGAGCATATGGAGAAAAGGGAACCCTCCCACACTGCTGGTGGGAATGCAAACTGGTGCAGCCACTGTTTTCCGCAGCCACTATGGCTGCACCACCACATGGAGGTTCCTCAAAAAGTTAAAAATAGCAGGCCCACAACTGGATATGTACCCAAAGAATATAAAAACACTAATTCAAAGGGATACATGCACTTCTATGTTTATAGAAGCATTATTTATAATAGCCAAGATATTGAAGCAACTCAAGTGCCCATCAACTGATGAATGGATAAAGAAGTGGCATATACACACAATGGAATATTACTCAGTCATCAAAAAGAATGAAATCTTGCCGTTTGCAACAACGTGGATGGAGCTATAGTATACTGCTAAATGAAGTCAGTCAGTCAGTCAGAGAAACACAAATACCATATGATTTCACTCATAGGTGGAACTTAAACAAAATAAATGAGCAAATGGAAAGAAAGACAAACCAAAAACAGACTCTTCACTATAGAGAACAAAGTGTCCATTACAGAGGGGAGGCGGGTGGGAGGACGGGTGAAAAAGGTGATGGGGATTAAGGGGTGCACTTGGGATAAGCACTGGGTAATTAAAATAAAAATGTCAAAAAATAAAATAATATGCAAACTTAAGTTATCGATTTTAAATAGGCTGTTACAAATATAAGGTGTTTTACGTAAGCTTCATGGTAATCACAAGCCAAAACATATTTTAGATATGAAAAGATAAAGGGATCTGGGGTGCCTGGTGGTTCCATCACTTAGGCTTGTGACTCTTGGTTTCCGCTCAGTTCATGATCTTGGGCCCCATGTAGGGCTCTCCACTCAGCGTAGAGTCTCTGAGATTCTCTGCCTCTCCCTCTGCTCCTCCCCCTCCTCTCTCTCAAATAAATAAAATCGTTTAAAAAAAGAAAGGAGTGTGGTGATGGGCACTTTAATAGGGATGTTATACTGAACTGATGAATTGTTGAACACTATATTAAAAATTAATGATGTTGGCTAATTGAACACAAGTTTAAAAAATAAAAAATTTTAAAAAGAAAGGAATCTAAGGCTACTACTACAGAAAATCATCAAATCACAAAGCAAGGAAAGAAACAAAAAAATTACAAAATAGAGAACAATTAACAAAACTGCAATAAGTACATACCTACCAATACTTTTTTTTTTTAAGATTTTATTTATTTATTTGACAGACAGAGATCACAAGTAGGCAGAGAGGCAGGCAGAGAGAGAGGAGGAAGCAGGCTCCCCGCTGAGCAGAGAGCCCGACGCAGGGCTTGATCCCAGAACCCTGGGATCATGACCTGAGCCGAAGGCAGAGGCTTTAACCCATTGAGCCACCCAGGCGCCCCCCAATAACTACTTCAAATGTAAACGAACTAAAATATCCAATCAAAATACACAAAATCGGTGCAGGGGGACAGCACCTGGCTGGCTTGGTCACTACAGCATGCAAGTCTTGATCTCAGAGTTGTGAATTTAAGCCCCACACTGGGCATGGAGCATACTTAAATACACACACACACACACACACACACAGTGGATGAATGGATTAAAAAATAAGACCCAATGATTTGCTGCCTACAAGAGACTCCCTCAACTTTAAGGACACACACAAACTGAAAGTGAAATGGCTGAAAGAGATATTCCATGCAAATGGAAACCAAAATAAAGCTGGGTTAGCTATACTTGCATCAGACAAAATAGGCTTTAAAACAAAGTCTCTAATAAAAAACAAAGACCACTATATAATGATAAAGGGGTCAAACAAAGGATGTAACATTTGTAAATATTATGTACCCAACATACACGCACCTAAATATATAAAGCAAATATTAAAAGACCTAACATGAGAAATGGAGAGCAATAAAAAAATAGTAGGGGACTTCATTACCCACTTCCATCAATGGTTATATCATGCAGAGAGAAAATCCATAAGAAAACACTGGCCTTTAATGACTCGTGAGACCAAACATACGACATTTATAGAATATTCTCCCCCAAATCAACAAAATACACATTCTTCTTAAATGTACATGGAACATTCCCCAGCATAGATATTAGGCCACAACAAGTCTTCATAAATTTTAAAAGACTGACTTCTTGTCAAGTGTCTATTCTGACAACAATGGTATAAAACTAGAAATTGATTACAGGAAGGAAATAGAAAATTCACAAATATGTTGAGATTATACAACATGCTACTGAACAAACAATGAGTCAGAGAAGAAATCAAAAGAGAAATTTTAAAATACCTTGAGACAAATGAAAATGGAAATATAATATACCAAAACTAATGATGGAACCAAAGTTGTTTTAATGGGGAAATTCATAGCAATAAATACATTAAAAAACAACAAAGATCTCTACCAACCTAAATTTATACCTCAAGGAACTAGAAAATGTACAACAGCCAAGACATGGAAAATGTTCACTGACAATAAATGGATAAAGAAAATGTGATACACACACACACACACACACAGGAATATTAGCCATAAAAATAAGTAAATCCTGCCATATGATACATCATTGGAACTTGAGGGCATTATGGTAAGTGAAATAAGTCAGACAGGAAAAGGCCTAGACTGTACAATAAATCGCTTATATGTGAAATCCAAAAAATGTTTTTAACTTAAAAAGTTTAAGAAACAAACCTGAACTCATAGATACAGACAACAGATTGATGGTTATCAGAGGTGATGGGTAGGGGGTGTGCAAAATGAGTGAAGGGGTATTAAAACATACACACGTCTAGTTAGAATATCATGGGGTTGTATAGTGTTGTTGACCATACTGTATTGTATATTTGAAAGTTGCTAAGACAGTAAATCTTAAAAAAAAAAACCCATAAATCTTTAAAGTTCTCACTACATGAAAAAATTTTCTAACTATGTGGTGATGGATGTTACCTAAACCTATAGTGGTGATCATTTTGCAATGCATACATATATTAAATCATTATGGTGTACACCTAAAACTAATACAACATTACATATCAATTATTTCTCAATAAAAATAAATAACATATTAATTTATATTTATTTTATATATGTACATAAACATATAAACCCTTCTTTGTAGATCCACAGACATCTCTAGAAGATGCACAGAAATGACAATAAGAATGGTTGCTTTAATGGGGGTTGGAGTTAAGGGTGAAAAAGATCTACTTTTTAATTTACCTTTTTATGATCTGATTGTATTACTGCACACATATAATATCCATTAAAAACAATTATGTGCTCTTGCTGTTTCTCACTCTTCTGTTGCTAGGGTGCTCCATTTATCTTAGCTATTTGTTTGGGTCCAAGAAGTCTGTCCTCTGCACAGTACCCAAGCAGAGAGCTCCCCAGGCGAGCTGTGTGAACTCCCAGCCACTCATTTTCTTCTTCTTCCTGGGTTGTTTTTTTGTTTTAAAATTTATTTATAAGAGAGAGAGAGAGAGAGCGTGTGTGTGTGTGCGCGCGCGCGCGCAAGTGGGGGAAGGAACAAAGGGCAGAGGGAGAGGATGTCGAGAAGCCCTTCAGGGCAAGAAGCCTGATGCAGGGCTGAGATCCCCGGATCCTGAGATCAAGACCAAAGCCGAAATCAAGAACTGGATGCTTAAATAAGTCAATCTGAGAGAGACAATTATATGCTCTGATATGAGGAATTTGAGAGGCAGGGTGGGGGGTCTTGGAGGAAAGGGAAGGAAAAATGAAACAAGATGGGACTGGGAGGGAGACAAACCATAAGAGACTCTTAATCTCAGGACAAACTGAGGGTTGCTGAAGTGGAGGCGGGTAGGGAGTGGGGTGGCGGGGTGATGGACATTGGGGAGGGATGTGCTACAGAGAGTGCTGTGAATTGTCTAAGACTGATGAATCACAGACCTGTATGCCTGAAACAATTAATATATTTTATGCTAATTAAAAAAAAAAGAGTTGGCCACTTAACCAATGGAGCCAGCTGGGTGCCCCTCAGAGGCAGGTCTTCTTACTGATGTGTCGGGACAACTCACTGTTCTTGTGACCCATAACCTTATTAGTTTAATCAGGGTGTCCCTCCTGGCCTTCCTAACCACAGTTATTAAAAGCTCTTATTATTTCCCTTTTGTTATTGGCCTCTTTTACTAAGTTAGTAAATAGTACTTCATGAATAAAATTTCCCACGTGTGGCCACTTTATTTTGTCCTTTGCTAGGGCTGCCAAAACGAAGTACCACATACTGGGTGGCTTAAACAACAGAAATCTTCCCCAGGATTCTGGAAGCTAGAAGTCTGAGAGCAAGGCATTGGAGGGCTGGTTTCCTCTGTGGCCTCTCCCCTTGGCTTGCAGACGGCCGTCTTCTCCCTGCGTCTTCACTTGATCTTCCGTCTGTGCCGGTCTGTGTCCAGATTTCCTCCTCTTATAAGGATACCAGTCGGGTTGGATTAGGACCCACCTCAAGGACCTCATTTTAGCTTAACTGCCTCTTTAAAGACCCTTTCTCCAAATATTCAGGCTGGGCTGCTGGAGGCTCGGACTTCAACATAGGGATGGGGGAAGGGGGAGCAACACGACTCAGCCTGAAAATGTATGTATGATGTACGATGAAATATGCTAGGTGCTTTACAAACATTATTTCATTGAAGTCTCACTGCCTACCCCATGAAAGAAAATAGAGGCCAAGAGAGTAAGGAGTGTGACCAAGGTAGTCTGTGCCAGAGTCAAAACTCCAGTTCGGGCTGATAAGACTCTGGGTCCCACACTTACCCATCACACCACACATGAGGTTTATCGTGGGTTCTATAGGGTCCATTCAAGTTTGCCAAAAGAGAGAGAATGAAATGGTTGCCAGAGTGAGCAAAAAGAAAAATTCCATTCCCGAAACCATTCTCTTTTCCAGTGGCTGGTAGCAGGAGCCCCGGCCAATCCTCACGTCTGCGTCCTTGTAAACCAGAGTGCCTTCCCCTCAGCCTCCCTGCCCAGGGAACACCGAGGAGCAGACGTCCTTCGGAGCAGGCCCAGGCAAATCCACGGAAGTTGAAGCAGGAGTGTAACCAGCCAGCCATCCCCTGCTTCCTCAGGGAAAGCTTGGGGGGACCCCTGGATAGTACAGTCAGCAACACTTGAAATCCCATCACATCTGGCTCAGTGCCAATGCGTCTAGGGTTCTGTGTTTAGGAGGAGCCAGAAAAAGCCAAGCATGAGTCCGGGGCATGATGCGAGGGTACAAGAAGATCCCTGCCCAGGGCAAGGTGCACGGCTGTAAACTTAGATCACTGAAAGCAGAGATGGCAGCAGTCAAATAAGGACACCTACGGTGTCGTTACTAACTGCTCAGATAAGACAGGAGATAGGGTGCCATTTCGTTTCCTCCCACTTTAAAAATATCTTTCCCTGAGACTCCAGTAAAGTGCGAAGAGGGTGGAGAGGTTGCTGCACACGTGGGCCAAGCTCCGAGCTAGAAGCATTGAACCAGATTCTCCCCACAACTGTTTCAAACAAGACAAAAAGGGCTGTGGTCACTAACAGCAAGTCTTCAGCTGCAGGTTCTGTATAGAAGGGAAGAAGAAACATCCCAGTTTCTCCTTAACACGCAATTTTGAAAACTTCTTTTCCATTCTGAAACAAAGATATAACTGTAATCATCTACTTAGGGAATTATTATTCAAGTAAAATACTGATTAAAATACCCAGCTAGCAAAAGCTTCTTTAGCAGACTCATAAACTTAGAAATTGGATCATAAACATAAGAGAAACCAAAGGGGCAGAAATGTTAGACATCAAAGATGTTAGATGTCATTTCTAAAATACCCACATGCCATGAAAATAATACACCATTCACACTTTAGGAACCCAATATAACTACCACATACATATTAGAACACCCACAATCTAAAATCTAGAAATATTCTTGACTAATTTCTGGAGAGATGTCAGATCCATTTTTAGCACCCATGAAATGAAACACCAATTTGATCTTAAACCAACATCAATATTTATTTATATCAACATTTTATTCAAACAAGCTTTTACATTGTACAAAGCCATGTAAGGTGCGAGTGGTCTTAAGTACAGATGTAAGCAATCTCCGAGGCCAACCCCACCTCGTTAAGCCCCCCCAGATCAAAACGGATTGAAAACCGTCTAGAAGGGCAACCTCCAACCGGCACAGGTTTAGTTTCATTTCAAGTAGGATTTCAAACAAAGTAAATTCTCCGACACTTGCTCAACGACTGAATAAAAACTGTAAGCAAACTTTGAGGTAGATGTCTGATAAACCTTTCATCTACTCAGTATACGGGTGATACTAAGTTGATTAAAATGGGCTAAAACTCTGCCTAGGGTTTGAACCAATACTAACAAAAGCATGGGCTCCTCTGGCCTCTTCCTATACCTGTTTTTTTTTTTTGGGAAAACTGATTAAGACAATATTATCTAAGCCCAATAATGAAAGTACCCCAAAAAATTAAAAACAGAACATATGATCCAACAATCACTCTTGTGGGGGATACCCAAAACCAATGAAAGCCGAAATGCAAACAGATACGTGGACATTAATTTTCATAGCAGCGTTCGTCACAATTGCCAAAAGGTGGAAGCCACCCAAGTATCCATAGCAGGTAAATGGATAACAAAGCAGGCATTCCAAAGACTATTACTCAGCCCTACAAAGGACTGTGACACATGCTACAACATGCGAAGTGAAATAAGCCAGGTATAGGACAAACACTGTGTAATACCATTTATATGAAGTACTTAGAGTAGCGCAATTTGTAGAGGCAGAAAGGAGACTGATCATTGTCAGGGCTGGGAGGAGGATGAAATGGGGAGTCACAGTGTTTAATGGGTGACAGTTTAAGTTTTGTGGATGATGGCTGTGATGGTTGCACAAAATGGGAATGTGTTCAATGCTGCTGAATTTATACACTTAAAAATGGTTGATATGGTAAATTTCATGTTATATCTATTTAATCAAAATTAAAAATAATTGTTCTGTTTTTTAAGATTTTATTTATTTGTCAAAGAGAGAGAGGGAGGGAGGGCGGGAGTACACCAGCAGGGACAGAGGCAGAGGAAGAAGCAGGCTCCCCGCTGAGCAAGGAGCCAGATGCAGGACTCAATCTCAGGATCCCAAGATCATGGCCTCAGCAGAAGGCAGACGCTTAATGGACTGAGCAACCCGGGGAATCCCTAAAAATAACTTTTAAAAGCACCCTGTAACCTCACAAGTTGTTCAGTAGCTAAAAAGCCTGGGGCGCTTGGGTGGCTCAGACGGATAGGCCTCTACCTTCGGCTCAGGTCATGATCCCAGGGTCCTGGGATCGAGCCCCGTGTTGGGCTCCCTGCCCAGCAGGGAGTCTGCTTCTCCCTCTCTTTCCCCACTGTACCCCCTGCTTGTGCTCTCTCACTCTCTCTGTCAAATAAATAAGCCCACAGCCTTAACTCACTCATGTCATCAAACAACTTTAACACTTGTCCAGGCCATCCATTAACTGACATAACCAAACACATCAAAAGCAAGTTGCCATAAAGCCAGAGACCAGACACGAAAGGTTTCTACAATTAAAAATATAAGCCAAAAGGTAGATAACAAATAAGAATTAACAGCCAGAGTGCAAGAACCTAGGGGATCTTTCCTGCAAGGATTGAAAGAAATGAACAAGGCAGAAGTACAGGCCACGAGAACACATAATTAAGACAACCACCAAATAATACTGGAAAATATAGGAAAATTCTCTTTGCAAAAATGTAATGTTATAAGATTTTAACTCATTAAATATGAAACTATTTATAGCTAAATAAAAATCCATGTGCAACCTTGCTCAGATGCCAACCGGCCAAAGTGCATAGAGGCAAAGAGCTTAAATCCTCCTGATAAACAATGTGACCAGCCTTGGTTTGCTTCCTTGACACACTAGGAAAGACAAACCTTCTCTTCCAGATGACTAAGCACAACTTTCTACCATCAAGACCAAGTAAAACCAGCCCTTTCCTTAAGTGCCATGATAATTTATATCATGCCATCTGAGAAGCAATCTAGCCCAACTTTTCTGACCCGATACTTGAAAATTTCTACACTAACAGAAAATAGAGCCTTCCTGGAAACATGCTGGGTGATTATTTGTTTGATTCCTGGTTTCTTCTGGTAGACCTATGCTATCCAATATGACAGTCACCAGCTAGTGTAGATATTTAAATTAAAAGTTCATTTTCAGGGCACCTGGGTGGCTCAGTGGATTAAGCCGCTGCCTTCGGCTCAGGTCATGATCTCAGAGAGCCCCGCATCGGGCTCTCTGCTCAGCGGGGAGCCTGCTTCCCTGTCACTCTCTCTGCCTGCCTCTCTGCCTACTTGTGATCTCTGTCAAATAAATAAATAAAATCTTTTTTGTTTTTTTAAAGATTTATTTATTTATTTATTTATTTATTTCACAGAGATCACAAGTAGGCAGAGAGGCAGGCAGAGAGAGAGGGGAAAGCAGGCTCCCCGCTGAGCAGAGCGCCTGACTCGGGGCTCGATCCCAGGACTCTGGGACCATGACCCGAGCCGAAGGAAGAGGCCTCAACCTGCTGAGCCACCCAGGTGCCCCAAATAAAATCTTTTTTTTTTTAAAAAGTTCATTTTCTGTGTATTAGCCATATTTCAAGGGCTCAGTTCACCACATGTGACCAGTGGCTACCGGGCAGTGCAGGTATAAAATGTTCCCATCATTGTGGGAAATTCTACTGGACAGTCCTGCTTTAGAGGGTAGGTTCCATGGAGGTAGGAAACTTCTGATCTTTTCACCAGTGTTAACCTCTCACAGAGACTGTCAAGTAGGAGACATTCAACAGACATAATAAATAAATGTTCAACAGCCAATGCAGTAAATGGAAAGGACTGAAGAAAACTCTGAACAGTGTCCTAGGGTTTGGGTATAAGAGAGAGGAGGGGGCGCATCGGAACCGCAGACTCCTACAGATTTAGGGTCAGATTCAGAAGAGCTAAAACAAAACAAACTGAATTCCCAAAAGTAGCAAAGAATTTGACCCTCTCAAAAAAGTGAATCTTGCTACCCAAAATGTGCCTAGTCCATGGGCCAATAGCTCCCCATCAGGTAAGAGCTTATTCGAAACGTAGACTCCCAGCCCCTATCCCAGGCACTACAGAATTAGCATCTATATTTTAACAAGAGTTCAAAAACACATTAATGTATGAGAAGCACTGGCCAAGTTCTCTACCCTCCAGATTGAGCAAGTAGCTCTCGCTCAGAGATTTATAAAAAACAAAAACACTATGTACAACTGCATGTAAATCTCTAATGGTTGTGATAAAAACTTCAATTAAAAAAAGGACCATTTCTAACAAGCTTGGAACTATATCTTAAGCTTTTTTGTATCCCTTCTCTACCACCTCAACCCCCACTGTACCCCCACAGTATAGGAAAATATGAAATACACATAATATCCGTGAGTTCACGTATCCAAACACATCCACGGCACTATGAAGAAAGCAAGTGGCACTTCACAGACACTGATACAAGGTGTTCCAGAAGAACTACTGGAATTATCTACTTCCATTAAAAACTTTAAGCTCTGTTTTAGTAATAACTTTAGTATATGTGCTGCCGAAGCGAGCACTGTTTTAGTAATAACTTTAAAGTGACAGGAGTGATACAGTGCTATGGTAAACCAAAAGTTCTGGTTATGAAAAAGCTATCCTGATTATTCAATGATTCTACCTGAAATGAAGTCATTTCACATGTAACCCAGGGCTCTCACAGTTTCAGGAGGGTTACTCCACTGATCAATTAGGTTTCTTTTCTTTTCTTTTTTTTTTTTTTAAGATTTTATTTATTTGACACAGAGAGAGAGAGAACACAAGCAGGGGGAGTGGAAAAGGGGGTAGCAGACTCCCCACTGAGCAGGGAGCCTGATGCTGGGATCGATCCCTGGACTCTGGGATCATGACCTGAGCCCAAGGCAGACACTTAACAACTGAGCCACCCAGGCGCCCCCTGCTTTTTTTTTTTTTTTTAAATAAGTTACAGTTCTTTAAACTAATAACCAGTCCACCAGCTGCAGTGGCAGTGCACTCTGAACACAAAATTCAAGTTGTTTCTGAAACTTTATCTGATAGGAGGGAATTTTTTTTTTACTCCTTTACCCAGGAAATTATGTTGATGAGAAATGTTAAGAACTTTTCTAGGTGTTTAGAATTATAAAATACCTATCCAGGGGCGCCTGGCTCAGCTGATGGAGCATACTATTCTTGATCTTGAGGTCCGTCAGGAGTTCGAGCCCCACATTGGGTAAAGAGCTTACTTCAAAAAACAGATCAATAAAAACTTTGCATAAATTACTTATACTTGTCCCTTATATTTTTATGTACTTCCCTAATCTTCCAGCTGACTTTTTTATACCTTCATTACTTTTATGACAAAAACAGATTTTTTTAAAGGTTTTTCTATGAAACATAAGAGTAAATGAAAGATGCTCTCCAAGTGTTCTTGGACTTTACTATGAAAATTTAACTAAACTGAAATTTACTTATTCCTCTCATTGGAAGCTGCATTTAAGCAAGTTAAAAGCACAGTGGGAAAGAACATAAAATGTCAAGAGGGAATAAAGGCTTAATTCCGAGTTAGCCGAACAACTGCCCCGCCACAGAAACTCCTCCACCCGATCCACTGGCCTGGCCTTTGGGGAGCCTTCCACACCCACACTAGCTCACTCAGTTTAGTACCTATAATCACTTTTGATGACTGCTAAGGGCTTCTTGTCCCCAGCCCAAACTTTTTAGTTCTCTTAAACCTTGGTTTTGTGAGTATCAGAGTGTAGCAAACACACTCTAAGGTGACCCCCCCCCCAAAGGAATTACATCTCTGTACTAGTCTCTTCCCTTGAGTTTGGGTAGAGCCCGTGACTTGCTGTTAGCCAAGAGCATATGGCAAAGGTGATGGGATGCCACTCCTGTGATTACATCGTGTTAAAGAAGACTCCAGCTTAGCCGATTCAGGTGAGAGATTCTCCTGCTGGCCCATTGGCCGCTGTGTTGTGAGAGATCTACCAGAGGGCTGCCTGGCAAAAGAACTATGGAAGGTTTTAGGAATTGGGACTGGAGGCAGCTCACAGCCAGTGAAAAAATGGGGACCTGAGACTACCACAGCATGAATACTGTCAACCACATACATGGCTCTAGAAGGGAATCCTAAGCTCAAAAAGAAGCACAGCTCTATCCAACAGCTTGATTGCAGCCCCACGAGACCTTGAGCAGAGGACCCAGTGAAATCGTACCCAAATTTCTGACTCAAGAAACTGTGAGACAAAAAAGTCTCTGTTGTTTGGTCAGTTAGGCGACCAACTCTTGATCTCAGCTCAGGTCTCAATCTCACGGTTCTAAGCCCCATGTTTGACTCCACACTGGGCATGGAGCCTAATTAAAAAAATAATGTTGTAAACTGCTAAATCTGTTATTCAGCAATAGAAAACTTCAGTATTGGTTCTTGTATATCAGCAGACACTTATCTAAGGACTGATAATTAGAATGAATGCTAATTCTTGGAATTGTACAAAGTCTTATCCTTCCAATATGGAAATACGTCAAACTTTAACAACACCTACAATCTCATATGGCCATTCACATTTTTGTTTGTGGAACGCTAGTGGATTTTCCAGTGTGGATTTCCAAATTTTCTGCCATGTTCTTCTTATCATCCTTCTCTCCCTGAGCTGCATCTTCTACCCCTTAAATGCAGACGCTGCAGACAGAATCCCTGTTCTAACAAGCTTCCCAGCTGCCAAAGAGCATCTACTGCCTAAATTCCAACAACCCGAGAAAAAGCAGTAAATGGAATACAGGTGGTCTCCAAGCCGTAGCTAAGAGAAAAGTACAATACAAAACGAGCAAGAAGAATACGGTTTTTCCTGTTCATTTCTCCACCAGCCCTCTCCAAAATTGTTAGGTTATACACCAACCCACACTGTGGAAGGTATTGAAGGTGAATGGGCAGTGGTCGAAAACGATACTGTATTTCACTCAAGAAAATACAAAGGCAAATTCACAGAAGTCAGATAAACAAGAGAAAGCAAACATACTGCAAGCAGGTAGAAATGAAACACTATTCACCATAAAACATGGTAAAGACAAGTAAACACAAGCTGTCATCAGTGCTAGTCATTTATCAAAGGAGAGCTCGCACCAGCTTTGCCACATTCATATGAAGTACCCTTTGTGATCCCCGACTCCTACGCCACCAAGCCCCTTTCTAATCATTATTTTCGTTTCCCAGGTACTTCAAACTCAGGAAGAAAGAACCCTGTGTGAGGGCGGGGCTTGGGGGGAGGGTAACAGAAATATTCCAAATATAGGTCCTTGTAAATGACACTAGCAGCCTAGTTGACAGTGCCTACGGTGTGATTACCAGCCAGACTCGATGAGGAGCAAATCCTGTAAGAGCAAGGCCCAGACTCAGACTTCGTTACTAAGGTAGACCCCACTACTAACACAGCGACTCTCAAATAGCTTTTAAAGTCAGAACATTGCATCTCCAAATCCCACCTGAACATCAAAAAAATCAGCATATAAAAATAACTTTTTTGAAAATATCTGTAAAAATAGTAAAAATCTCCATAATTGAATGAATTACTGTAAGATGCCGATTGTAACATGCAACATGATTTTGTATATGTATGTGGGTAACTGTCGATTAAATTTTGTCACAAAACTGTTAAGTGACCATGGGCTTTAAGACCTATTCTGATTTCAGAGCTGTTACAAATGTGAAAAAAAAAAATGCATCTTATAGCTGATGGAACACAGTACTGAAAAATGTGTTTCGCGGGTAATTATTAAACACAGAGTCTCTTAAATTGACATGTATTCATAATCAGTAGTATTCTCAAAACTATCACTTTGTTTCACTTCTCATTTGAAAAGAAGAGTGGATGGCACTTACGTTAATTTCTAACACACACCTTGCACGAATTTTTTAACATTTTTTTTCTTGTATAAACTTTGAAACTGATGGATTCCTGGTTTGAAAATCATCTCATTGTCACTAATAGAATTTTGTATCAGGAGACAGATAAACCAGGCCTACTTAAGTGAAGGGACTGAGCATAGGGCCCCAAAACTAGTAAGCAGCAGTCATGAAGCCATGTCTCTAAGGTTCTGTGTTCTCCTCATAGAAATCAGAAATCAAACGAAGCATCACCATTCTTCCGTGCAACACTACAGGGAGGGCAAAGCAATTAATAAAAAATCTCTGTCCGTTTTCAAAGTTGCTCTTTTATGAAACGACAATCCTCTACTTCCCTGGTAGAATACTGATGACTGACCACTTGCTCTGCTCATCGATTCAACTACTAGATGGTTTCGTTCTATGAGAACAGCACCCAGCTTCTCAACTACAAACACCTTCCTTGTGTGCTCTGAGGGGTAGAGACCATAGAACATTACCTAATCAGGCACATGCCAAACACTAGCCTCACAATAAGATCCTGCCATACGAGACCATTTGTTCTTTATGGAAAATTCTGGAATTACAGAACCTTTCAAAACTTTGTAGCATTTGCTATACTCTGACCTAGAAATTTTGATTCCCCAAAGCATGTTGATAATCTGTTAATGCTCTGCTCTGCCTAGCTTCTTTAGAACTGGAGATTATTCAAGGAGGTCAGAAAAATCCATCTTCTCCAGGTGTTAGTCCCTTTTTGCCTGGTTTCTTGCAAGGTGATTCACAGGGGACTGCAACACCACTGCGCTGGTGTGGGATTGTCCGGAGACTTCAGCTAAGCGCTCCGTCAAAATACTTCTAGATGTCTCTATTACAGAATTCCTCATTGTATCATTCATTTCAATCACTTCAAAATCCATTTCATTCCATTTTTCTGCCTCCTCTTCTTCATTGTCTTCCTCATAGTCATTTAGCTCTGAACTGGACAGCAAAGCTTTCTGGTCCTCGCTTTTTCTGTGCCCTTTTCGCTGTGCATGGAGAGGTGAGGTGGCTAATTTATAGAGCACGGGAAATAAAACAGTGGTGGCTATCGATGCCCCCAAACAGGTGTACAAAACTACAGGCAAATCAGGGTACTGTCCTTGAAGAATTCCAATTATTGCAGGAATAGCCATTTCTCCCAGGGCGGCACCGACGACAAAAAACGCTGCAGATTTCCCGTGGATGGTGGTGTACTGCTCAATCCAAGAAACGCCACTGGGAAACGTGGTTGCCATCGAGGCCCCATACACTGACGTCGCTATCCAGAGGCAAACCGGGCTCTTGTCGAAAAGCACCAGCAGTAAGGACGATGCCAGGCTGCCGATGTTGCTTAACACAATCATGGTTCCGGGTTGTAAACACGTAGCAAAAAAGATTGCGAGGCCCCTGCAGGCTGCAAAGGTCCCCCAAAAGATGGAGTTCAACCCAGCCGCTTCACTTTCTTTCATGCCAGCATGGGTGGTCGCAAATGAGAAAACGTAAGAGCCGTATGTGACCTCAGCCCCCACATAAAAAAAGAAGAACAGGAAAAGGAGACAGAGAAGGGCATTGTGGTATTTAGCTCTTCGAGACCTCTGAGCAGAGGCTTTTGCTTTTTCCTGCCTTGAGCTTTTCTTTAAAAACAGAGCCAAAAAAAAGACAGCAACTACAAAGACGTAAGTACCGATAACAGCATACGCCCACAGCAGATTCATATTGTCAGGTACTCCGAGGACAGATTCTGAGTCAGCTTCAGATGACTGGTTGAGGGCAGAATGGTTAGAGTCATCCTCTGTGCGGTTCTCAGCAGACACCGTCGTGCCCAGTGCCAACTTAGCCAGCAAGGGAGCCAAAAAGGCACCCAAGGCAAAACTGAAGTGTAAGGCCTGCATATGGGGGGCTCCTCTGTCCCCCCAGATAGCCAAGATTAGGACGTTACCACCTACCAATGAAAGATGAGGAAAGTTATTTAATCATAGTAATTTAGCAAAAAATAGTTCATTACTCTAAGGAAGAGGAGTCTGTTTTACATGGCACAAGGATTAAGGTATTCTCAGTCATCCAATGTGGCAACTCAGTCGATTTTATGATTAAAGGACTCTAACCTACCACCACGGGAGAACTCTGAGCTTTGGAAAAAAATCACATACAAATGTGATTCTACAAGCTAGTAAACCACTACATCCCAGAGCCAGGCACATTGGCCCAATGCGTTTTACAAGACCGTTCTCATACGAGGCTGGCAGGGGGTAGGGAGGGTAAGAAAGAGATGGATATTTATTTATTTATTTATAAACATTTTAAATACATATGTTATAATCAGATAATGGCCAAATTACCAAATAACCTGTTGAGGAAAATTATTTATGTAAATAGCAAAACACACGTTCAGAAACCTGAACACTGTAGAATTCTGCTGGGCCCATTACAGGAAACAAAAGCGAAAGGCAAGAAGCATCAAGTGTGTTTTCTTTCTCTTTAACATATTTGCTGGTAAACATACAACTTATCCCATAATTTCACAACCAACCCAAGCCTAAAGCATAAAATATCCCCACTCTATCAGGTGACAATAAAGCAGGGGAAGAAGAGAGCTGGTCTTAGGGGTGGACAAATACCAAGTATACCGTTTTTTAAAAGGTTTTAAAAGATAAAAAGACCCATGGAGAGGATCTCCTGTAGAAAGGCAGGGCCTTTTTGCGAGGGAGGAGAAAAAGAGAGAGAGAGAAGGAAAAAAACACACAGCACAGGTTTCTCTTAGTTCAAAAGGCAGAGTGCTTTTTAAATTGGATAGCTGCTTCCATGATTCTTCAGCCAAATATGGTTCCAAAGTTAGTTTAACCTATTAAGCCATCAATTCCTCCCACACTACATTGATCAAGTTCTATCCCAAAACGAAAACCCACTCACCTGCACCATAATTACCCACCTGGGGGACCCATTCCTGTTTGGATACTGCAAACCAATAAGCCCTCACTAAACAGAATTCTTTAAATTTACTCAAAACCAGGCACCCTACTTGGCAGGAAGAGTAGTTGCCAGAGGGTGGTTCTGACTCGGTGACCCCATGAGCAATGCAGTAGGTCGGTGTCATTTTACAATGCAAATGACAATTTGATGTCATCTGCTCTACTTTTTCTTGTAGGAAGTCCCTACTCCCAGAGATGACCCCGCAGGGCTCACTGACCTGTATCCAGAATGCCAGCTGAGACACCAAAGACGGACATCATGACAATCAGTAACACTGCTGTCTTACAAAACGGAACAAGATAAAGACCAACTGTGGTAGTCAACATTGACACCCCTGAGAAGAAAGGTGAAAGTCAGCTATAAGAAACAATATTCACACACAGAGTCATGAATCAAGTCGACATCATAAAAACTCCCATAAATGCAAGGTAGGTCAAATTGCAATTGAGTAATAGTAAGTAGATGAGAGATTCAGCGTCTATAAGCGGTTATTTCCTTTACAAACTCTCATAATCTTTACGGACTATAAAATATAAGCTAATCTAACACAAGTACATTTCTAGCACTGCTGATAATCAAACCATATACTACAGGGCAAAGTGACAACTGACAACTCAAATATATTTAGATATTTCCTATTTTAAAAAGAGACTTTGGCTTAGTGGCTCAGTGGGTTAAAGCCTCTGCCTTCAGTTCAGGTCATGATCATGGGGTCCTGGGATTGAGCCCCACATAGGGCTCTCTGCTCAGCGGGGAGCCTGCCTCCCTCTCTCTCTGCCTGCCTCTCTGCTTACTTGTGATCTCTGTCAAATAAAATCTTTAAAAAAAAAAAAAACTTTTAATCAAAATAAATACATCAGAAAATAAATAAATGAGACTTTAAGATATGAGGTAAAAAATTAAAGAGAAAAAAAACCAAAATGCAGCTAAGATACTTTGTAGTAGAAATGTATTAAGTAATTTAGCTTGGGAAATACCAGAGAGCAATATGTTCTCAACCCACTTTGGAAATCTGAGCAATTATTCATTTATTCATCAACAACAGTAGATTAATTCTTCTTACTTCCAAAGCAGTTTTATCACTTTAATCCAGATTTTCTTTAAACGTGTCTATCTATTCAAAAAAGAGGAAGTTAAAAGCTTTGGCATCTATTTGAAGGGCGAGGTAGAGAAGGCTGGAGGAATCATGAACATGGGGCAGCTACAAAACTCTAGCCTGAGTCATCTGGCCCCCAGTACTTCCCCTCAGTTCAGGGCCTAGAATGGGCAGGTTCAAGGAATTCATTCTAGCCTACGTTCTTGGCCCCAGAAGATGTGCCCTAAACCCTGACAAGCAGAGTTCTTTGGACAACTAGTACATGATCCCGGGGAGGGGGGGTGCCTAAATTACAGTGATGGTCAGGAAGGCTAAAGATAGTAGTAACACATTCTAGGGCTAATCTAAATTTCCAGAGCAGCCCCGCACAGGCTCCCGGTAACTGCTGAGATGAAAACAGGCACCAAGGAAATCCGATTTCCACTGAGTACACCAGAACACTACCCATGTGAGTTGTCAACCATAGTATGTTTCACATTTAAAAACAAACTGTAAATTCCTTGAAAGCATCCATAAAAAGCTAAAATTGGTCTTTACTTACCCAAAAGTAGAAAATGATTCAAAATGTCAAGAAGAACTCCACCAATCACTGAGCCACTCAAAAATCCAAAGGCACGGCCCACGAAAATCAGAGAAAGACTGCTTATATTGCGGTTCACGTTTGTTGCCAAATCTTGAAATGTCGGTCCCAGTATTGCAACACTCATTCCCTGAAATTTAGAAAGACAAAGTCTTTTATTTATAATCATTAAGATAGTGTTTATCTGGGGTGCCTGGGTGGCTCAGTGGGTTAAAGCCTCTGCCTTCGGCTCAGGTCATGACCTCAGGGTCCTGGGATGGAGCCCCGCATCGGGGAGCCTGCTTCCCTTTCTCTCTCTCTGCCTGCCTGCCTCTCTGCCTACTTGTGATCTCTGTCAAACAAATAAATAAAACATCGTTAAAAAAAAAAATAGATAGTGTTTATCTGTGTGGTAGCTTTTTTCACTACTAAAAAGGGAGGAGGAGGGACGTCTGGGTGGCTGTCGGCTGAGAAGCCAACTCTTTCTGATTTCAGCTCTGTCGTGACCTCAGGGATGTGAGATAGAGCTGGGCTTGGAGCCTGCTTGAGATTCTTTCTGTCCCTTTCTCTCTCTCTGCCCCTCCCCCACCTCTAAAAAATTAAATTCAATTAAAAAATAAAAAGGGAGAAAGGAATTTCAGTGAAATGTAGGGAATCACTTTAAACCTCACAGTCAGGAAAAATTCAGGATGACAGTACTAGGACTCCTAAAACTATAGGACACTGTATTTGGTGTGTCAAATCCTACTGTTTTTCTAGTTTAATGACTCTCAAGTTTAAAAAAGTAATTTTTGTTGGCACTCTGCTGCAATTTTGTTTCCTTTTTGAACAATACCACAAAAGCCTCTTGTATTAACAGTGAAATGTAACATTAAAATTGTTTTTGAAATAGTTTTGTGCAGTTTGAAATATACTATATTAACACAGGAATTTGATGTTAAAAATTTAAATTATCAAACCAGCATAAAAATTTAAATTATCAAAACAGCATTCCTGTTTTCTGATGCTGCCAAAACAGCAGTATTTCTGGATGCACATGGTATCCTTCTTCTGATACACCAAAGTACACAGGAAATAGACAATTCAAAGGTTTCTAAATCTGTATTTCTCTTCAAAGAAAACCCCAAGCCATCAGAGAATATTTGTTGGACACTTTAAAAATATTTATTGGAGATTTCTAATGAGTCTATGCGTCAAAAATAATTCATTCTAATTGGACAGCTCAAAATACAGGTTTGCATCCTGCCCAAGCCAGAGCTGTCCCAGACTAAGGGCAGAGCGAGCACTGGTACATGGGCGAAGGCTGAGCTCCATCTGCAATCCAATTCCTTGCTGATTGCAAAGCACTTAAAACAGGACCTAGCACAGGTGGGGGCTCAAGAAGCATCTGCAATGATTTTTCTTTTTTTCAAATCAAAATACTCTAGGAATCCATTGTCACTCAAGTGAAAGATGCTAAGTGACTTTCTCAGAGGACTGAGAAGTGACTCTCCTCAGAGGGACTGACTCACCCTACCAAAACCCCAAGATCGCAAGTCTCTACAAGTGGTGAGAGGATCTCCAGAAATTAGGGACTCATGGGGCAGCCAAGGGGTTTGTCAAAAGGCTCTTCTAGTCTTGTAGTTTGCTCGAATCTAACACTGAAAGATGTAAAAGTTTGTTTTACATAGGATTGTGGGCAGAATAAGAAACACATTATTCCTGCCTCCACCACTTAAAACCTCCTGTGTGGGAGCACCTGGGTGGCTCAGTGGGTTAAAGTCTCTGCCTTCGGCTGGGGTCATGATCTCAGGGTCCTGGGATCGAGCACCGAGCCCGGCATCGGGACTCTCTGCTCAGCAGGGAGCCTCCTTCCCTTCCTCTCTGTCTTCCTGCCTCTCTGCCTACTTGTGATCTCTATCAAATGAATAAATAAAAGAAAAGAAAAGAAAAGAAAAACCAGCTGTGTGGTCCGGAAGTCATTTTCCCTCTCTGGGTCTATTTCCCCCTTCTGCAAAGATAAGGGGTTGGTTGACCTTGGTCAGGCAAGGAAGAGGAAATACCAGAAAAGCAGCTTTGTGTAATAATCTGGGGTCTGCGTGGGCTCATGGGGGGCAGGGCCTATAGACCTGGCAATACCCCCTTGCATCTACTCCCCACCCCACGCAGAAGTAGGAAGGTTTGCTGGAGCTGATAAATATACTAGGAAAATCAATTTCGCACTTGACAATAACCCTCCAACATTAGAACATTAGCAGTGTGCCCATGTTTCAGATTAAGAAACTAAGGTTGGGGGCAGACGAACGCGCCCAAGGTCACGCAGTTTGCAAGTGGCCGAGGTGAGACTCGAACTCAGAAGTCGGCGTTCTCTGCAGGACGCCTGCTCAGGCCCCGGCCTGGGAGGATTCCAGCCCCGGCTCTCACCAGCCCCAGGAAGGCAGCACACAGGATCACGGTGATGAACCAGCGCAGGACGCTTCCAGCCTGGCGGCCCCGCCTGGAACCCGCCACCGCCTCATTCTCCGCCGCGGCCTGGGCCCCGAGGAGCCGCTGCCCGGCAGCCGGGGCCCCGGCCCCACGGAGTTCCACCTCCAACTCCAGTTCGGCGGCTGAGGAGAAGCGGTCTTGCTGCCGCCCGGCTTCTCAGCGGAGCCTCGGGAGCCCGGAGCCAAGCCCCGGCCCCGCCCCTCCAGGCCCGGCCGTCCCCTCGGCAGCCACTTCCCCAGGACCTGCCCCTCGTCGGGGCGGGGAAGTCGAACTTCGGGACCCGCCGGGGGCTGCAGGCCGGTGACGCCAGCGCTTCAGCCCGCGGGGTGCCGGAGGGGGTCACGTGGCGGAAATGTGGCCCCTCGCCAACCGCGGCCGCTCGCAAACCGGAAGTTTAGGTGGTTGCCTGGGAGACCGGACGTGGCGCCGCGGCCGTCGCATCACACACAGCTGATCCCACAGAAGCCCAGCGAGCGGGCGCCGCGTGGCGGAGTGAGCCGAAGCTGCAGCCTGGGCCCCGCGGGAGCGTGAGGTAAGACGAGGCCACGCGGTTGCGGGCGAAAAAGCGGGCCAAGACTGGCAGGGTCTGGCTTTGCACCCGCTCCCGGGTCTCCTCGCAGGGCAAAGGGAGCCCGGTGGTCGGGCCCTTGTGCAGCTTTCTAGAATTGCTGCCCTCGCTCCTTTGAGCTGTGTCCATCTGTCACTCGGCCGCGTTTGTGGACCTTCCTATGTGAGCGTTCATGGGTGTTCATGAATCCTCCGAACGACGCTCCAAAGTCCGGGGTATCGTCGTTTTACAGACCGCAGGATTAAGTCAGAGAGAATAAGTAGCAAGGTGCCCAGGGTCAGCCCCCGAATCGCGCGCGGGCGGTACGTAGTGTAACAGTAACTCAAGAGTCCGGACGCACGGCCGAGGTTTCACGCACACTCTGGCTCCAGTCCCGGCAAGTGAGACCACGGTCAGAAACGGGAGCAGCGTCCCCCCGAGTGAAGGTGTGCCGGTGGAGAAGGCAGGCCTCGACTTCTTTACCCAGTTCCAGCTTTTTGTTCCCTTTTGCTCTTTGACCAGATCACAGCCTCAAGACGTGTGAATATTTTTTACCGTCTTTCGGAAATGGGCTGTTGCGCCCGATGACGTTTACCCTGACTACAAACCTAAAGCTCTTCATCGTTTCCTTTCCAGCCCATCTCTCCAGCCCCATCCATTGGGTCCTGGAGCCTTTCCCAGTTTACCTCAGAAAGCACGGGCGCTGGGATTTAAGAGAACCTGTTTTCGGTTTCAGGATCAGGGAAGGCCTCTTTGAGAAAAGTCTGATGTGGTTGAAACGAAAGAAGAGAAGAGAAGGTTGTACGAGAGGCAGGTTGCAAAGGATTTTGTAGCGTCCTCCATGGAGGAGTTGTCTTGAGCGACACACCTCTGACTTGCTCACTGAGATTTAATAGAAGCAAAAATACTCTGTAGGAAGTCAAACTTCACAGTATTTCATCTTTATTGCCTAAAACCAAGCTCCTTTTTTTTTCCCCTAAATAAATTTGCCCCTCTTCTGTGATACTCCATGCGGATATCACCACCCACCTGGCTATCTTTGTAAGGACCTGAGATCCTGTCTTTATGCTTCTTTCTTTCTCCTCACAAAGTCCTGCCAACTTTACCTCCATAGATATTTCTGGAACCAGGGTCTATGCTATTATCACAGACTACTTTTAGAACTTTGTAACTTCTCACCAAAACTATTCCTCTAAGTTCCTAATTGGTTTTCTCCACTCTAGTCTTCTGGAACTTTCACCAAATTTGGGAAGTTTCTAGCCATTACTTTTTCACATAATTTTTCTCAACCTCTTTCACCTGTCTTTCTGGGACTCTAATGACTTGTATGTTAGACCTTCTGATGCTGTTGCACAGGTCCCTGATGCTCCTGTGTTCTTTTTTCCAGCATTTTATCCCATTCTGCTCTTTAGGTAATTTCTGTTAACTTATCTATCTTCAAGTTCAGGGCCGCTTTCTTTCATCATCTCTATTGTGCTATTACACCTATCCAGTGAACTTGCTTCTTTCAGATGACTGATCAGTTTGAAATTTCTACTTGGGGGTCTCTTTCATGCTTTGTTTCTCTGCTGAAAATGTCTTTCTTTACATTTATCTCACCTGTGTTTATCTTTACGTCCTGCAACACGTAGAAGCTGTTTAGAGTCTTCGTCTGAATATTCCAACACCTGTGTTTTCTCAGAGTTGTTTTGGCGATTGTCTCTTCCCTCAGGATTTGTCCACAGTTTTCTGACAGGTGTTAGCCTTAAAAATAAAACAGCCAGTTATTTTAACAGAAAAAAATGGATTCATTTGGGAAAGACAGAAAATTGCAGTCTGGGATTGCCAGCTATGGCAAAACCATCAGAAGTCTAGAGAACAAAGGAGAGGACCCCTCTTCTATGGAAGAAAGGGGGGAAGTTGGGAGAAGGGCTACAAACAAAAGTCTATTGGAGTGAAGTGGGAATTCAAAGTAAAGTAGCTTTTCATGGCTGAGTTGTGACAGTCCCTCACTGACTGGGCTGCTGCCAGAGGAGGAGGAAAACCTCTCTTCTTTCCTGCTAGGAAAGTAACGTAGGATTTAGAAGCAGTACCCAACTTGCTCCAGAGCAACGAAATGTCTCCTGCTGTTGGAGCTGCAGGTGACCACGAGCAGCAGGGCACGAGAGCTCCCCCTGCTGGCCTCCTGCCGTCATTTCAAGCAAAATTTCCTCCTACTAATTTTTACACAGGTCATTTCCTCCCGCCTCTCGAACATAGTGACAGTTAACATGGTGCTGCCCCTGGATCCTGTGAAAATCCTCCTCTGGAGAATGTATGTTTGTTTAAGCAAGCAAGCTCCCTGATGGGGTTCGCATTACAGGTTTTGCATCGCCTTCTGTAGTTGTTGGTTTCAATCTCAGTTCAGTTTTCAAAGCCTCTGCTCTGTTGTTCTGGGTCTGTCCTGAGCATGTACCACTCAGGGATTGGTCTGAGAGTTGGCCCATGGTTAACTGCTGGTTGTCAAAGGCTTTGCTGTGCTGTGCTGCTTTGGGCCTCCTGCAGACAAGTGCAAGTCAGCGGTGAACCTAAGACTGTGTTTCCTACACAAAATTGGGAAACTACTTCGGAGTTTCCACCTACTGTTTCATACAGAATGTTCCTGTCCTGCTCACTCCCTGCTCACTTTCCAACTCACAGAGGCCCCTCTTCTCAGTTCGCTGGACCTGCCCTCAGTATCCCTGGATGAAGAGACAGAGTTTCTGTCACAGAGTTAGCTACTCATGCAGCCAAACACTTCCCACATGAGGCCTCTCCTCAGGACAGAAATGACAGAGGGGAAAAGGCCAGGAAACCCATCCCCTGACGGGTTCCTTTTCCAAGTTGTGCCTCCCTTTCACCATCTTGTACTTTTCAGGGTCCCCGGGCAGTCGTTGTCTGTATTTTGTCATGAGTTTTTAGTTGTGATTAGCGGGAGAGATGGACAGGAGTAACCTTATGATGCTAAAGCTATACCAGAACTATTCCTTTAAGAATCCGCTTAGGTATGGACATTGGGGTATGTGGACATTGGGGACATGAGGGTATGTGTACATACCCTCATGTCCCCAATGTCCATACCTAAAAGAATCCACTTAGCTGTTACCTCCTCTAGCCAGCCTGACCCTCCTCTCCATAATACTAATAGTCCACCTACTGTTTCATACAGAATGTTCCTGTTTACGTGTCATCTTCCCTACCATACTCAGAGTATTGAAGGGAAGGCACCGTGTCTTGTTTACCCTTTAGCATAGTGCCTGGCGCAAAGTGGGTCTTCAGGAAATGTTTGTTGAATGTAGTAGACTTTCTCTGGTCACCTTACCAAAAATCTGAATTCCTGTGTGGTTGTGCCACTGCTCAATTTTCTTACACATTCTAGCTTGTATTATAAATATTTAGCACTTATCTTTTGTTTCCTGGTGGATTGTAACCCCAAAGTTTTATGTCTCTATCTCCCCTGTAGCATTGTATTACATACTTAATAAATATTATTAAATTGAGGTTCAATTCAGTTAACTAATTTTAGTTAAAGGCTTTAATTCATCCTGATTAAACTTGCAAAAAAAAAAACCCAAAAAAACCTCTACATGGAAGGATCTACTTTCTAATTCTCCCCACTTCGCTCCTGAAAGCAACAGGATATTTTGTCCAATTGCCTCCAGAGGTCACTCACCACCTTTAAAGAAAAAAGGTGTGATGAAAATAGGGTACTGTTTTGTTCAGCGTTCTCCTTGGGCTAATAGTGAGGATACATTTTGTGTGTGAGACAATTCATGAGAAATAAAATATTGAGGGGCCATTTTCTTTCAGTTGAAAATAAATATAGCTTTTTTTTTTTTTTTAAGATTTTATTTGCGAGTTTGTGAATGAGGGAGGAACTGAGGAAAAGGGAGAGAATCTCGAGCCGACTCTCCGCGGAGCTTGGAGCCTGACTCAGGGACACCGGGGCTCCATTCCACAGCCCGGACATCACAACCTGAGCAGAAACCAAGAGTCCCAGCTCAACCACTGAGCTACCCAGGCACCCCTTCAGTAAGATAACTTTTGTGTTACTATGTGCTTTGAAAAGTTCAAAATAGTACTGAAAGTATCTGACAGGTGTGTCCGATGGAATTTTTTTTATCTCATTAAAAATTAAAACTTAGGGGACGCCTGGGTGGCTCAGTTGGTTGAGCAGCTGCCTTTGGCTCAGGTCATGATCCCGGCGTGCTGGGATCGAGTCCCACATCAGGCTCCTTGCTCAGCGGGGAGCCTGCTTCTCCCTCTGCCTCTGCCTGCCATTCTGTCTGCCTGTGCTCACTCTCTCCCCTCTCTCTCTCTGATAAATAAATAAAATCTTAAAAAAAAAAAAAAAAAAACCTCTGTTAACAAGTCAGAGTACAAATGATTAAATAATATTAAAAAAAAAAAAAACAAAAAACTTAGGGACACCTAGGTGGCTCATGTGGATAAGTATCTGCCTTCACTTGGGTCATGATCTTGGGGTCCTGGGATCGAGTCCTGCATCAGGCTCCTTGCTTAGTGGGGAGCCTGCTTCTCCCTCTACTGCCACTCCTCACTCTCTCAAATAAATAAAATCTTTTTTTGAAAAATAAAATTAAAACTTACTGACTTTTAAATTTCCTTTTTTTGTTTGTTTTTAAAGGTTGAATGAATGCTTTTTTTTTTTTTTAAGATTTTATTTATTTATTTGACAGAGAGAAAGATCACAAGCAGGTAGACAGGTAAGCAGAGAGAGAGAGGGGAAGCAGGCTCCCCGCCAAGCAGAGAGCCCGATACGGGGCTTGATCCCAGGACCCTGAGATCATGACCTGAGCTGAAGGCAGAGGCTTAACCCACTGAGCCATCCAGGTGCCCCAAATTTCCTTTTTTTTTAAAATAGAAACTTAGAATTTCCTTTAACTGGATTCATGGTAACATTCAAGACTATAGGACCCTTTGATCTGCCATCATAAGGCCTCCTATGCTGTTTTGGTAAGATCAGATCTTTGGCTTACTGTGCTGTTAGAAGCCAAAATCGACTTATCAAGAGAATAAAAATAAAGCAACCCAGAGTGAGAGATGGGCCACTGTAGACTCAAATAGAAATAAACTAACATTTCTTAAAGTATTAAGTGCTGTGGGAGCAATTAGAGTCGTCCATATTTAAAAAAAAAAAAAAAAAAAAAGGAAACTGCTTTTAAGGCCTTTAAGTGTTCTGTAAGAGATACATCCTTCCTCCGCTGGAGGCAGCCTCCGACCCAGGGCTGGATGCGGCTCTGCTCTGCTCAGGAGCCAAGCTGTTCTGGCTTAATCCCTGCCTTCTAATACTGTGCTTGCTACCCTCTGCTTGGGAGAAGACCAACACCTCTGCAGAAATCCCCACAATGACAGGGACTGGTATGTTGCTAAACTAGGAACAAACACCAGTAGCAGGTTGGTTTTTTTGTTTTTTTTTTTTTAAATTTCTATGCAAACTATATGAAAGCTCACCTGTTCATCGATTTACTCATTAAATAATTATTAAATACCCAGTCTGTGCCAGGCAGAGATCTAACAGTGAAAAAAGCAGACAAAAGTTCTTGCCCTCGTGGACAAGGAAGAAAATGAACAAATGCATTTGTAATATGTCAATAGTGATCAGTACCGTAGAGAAAAATAAAGCAGAACAAAGGGGGCATCAAGTGAGGGAAATTAAAATAGTGTTGGGGAAGGCGTCTGTGACTGACATTTGAACCGAGCCCTAACTGGAGTGAGGGAACCAGCCAGGCAGGAAGAGCATGCCAGGAAGAACAGATCTACAAGGATCCAGTAGCCGGAGTGAGCTCGGTGTGTTCTAGAAATAAAAAGGCGGGCATGGCTGGAGCAGCATGGGTGAAGGGAAGGTTGGTAGAAAATGAGAGAGCAAGCAGGGTTTCTGGTTGTGTGGGCCCTAGGTTAAGGATTTTCCGATTGTGTTGGAAGAATTCACTAGAGAGGAGCAGGAAAGAGCAGGGAGAGAGCTGTGTTTTAATAATTCTTAACAAAATTCTTGTAACCAAAGCTAGGATCTAAAAGAGTCATTGGAAAGTTCCATTGTAGACATCAAGGAAGAATTGAGAGCGAACCCTAGGTCAGTGAAGAAGGAATTTAATAAAGTCGGAGGTAAACAAATTATTCAAAATATGTCAGATTGAAATATTAAGGCAGAAAAAGCTTGGGAATTTGCACCAAGAAATTAAAGTGGATGGAGTAGCTGAAGGGAAGAAAGAAAATTTGCTTTGGAGTTTTAACTCCAATGTGGAGTTAAAAATAATGAATTGCCCACTTTTACTAAGTGGTAAAAAGTCTGGAAAGGCATTTGTGAAGAACTTTGAGAGCGCTGAATCCTAACCACTAGAGCACCAGGGAGCGTCTGTGAAGAACTTTGAAAACCAAACTGAAGACATAGTCTTTTGACTTTAAGAAGCTATGACAGGTTTGTGAGTAGTAAGAGTATCACAATGAAAGCAGAGGACGAAGAACATCAGCAGACAGAACTGGCCGGTTGAACTGGAGTAGAAGAATCTAGAGAAACAGAAATAACTTCGGTTTTATTCCACAGATTAGTGAAGTGATCACTGCCTTTGCACTAGAGTGGCTTGGTCGGAATAGAAGGGTAGGTATGGAGGCAACAATGCCCATGATTGTGTGTGTGTGTGTGTGTGTGTGTGTGAGAGAGTGTGTGTTTTCCTCTGTGCATGCGTGCTGGACGGTAGCTTCAGAATTTCTATAGATGAAGGTATAAGATGGCAATCTGGTCAGAAGTTGGGAGAGTTAGGGGACTCGTATTCAAGATAAACTATTTTTACTTCAACTGTAGCTTTATTTAGAGTGGCCAAGGGTAAGCAACTAAAGGAGATTTTAAGTGGGCTAAACCGCTCCCTGTCTCACCCCACGCCACCCATTGGTTCTAATCTTGATACAGGAAAGGCCCAAATGATGCGAAAAATATGGCCCTAAGAACTGAAGTTTAACTTTGAGGGTTCTTCAGGGAGAGAAATCCTGTACAGTGGAAAATGCCCTCCTCACCCAGCTCTTGAGGCGGGGGTGGGGGTGGGGGGCGCAGGGTCAGTTCAGTTGCCCACCAGCTTGACACGGAAATGCTTTGTATCTATAATTTCGGTGGGTGGACCTGTTGGGAGCCCGGGGAAGGGAGCTGAGATAGTTAAAATCCATGAGAATGAGTCAAACTGAGTCATTCAGCAAAAGAGCCTAGTGATGAACAGGAACTGAGCTAAGAAGTCAAAGCACAGGGCTTGGGAGGCCACAAGAATGAAGAGATAAGGCCCTACCACGGGTCTCGCCTGCCAAAATAGCATCTTCCTGACGCCCAGTCTCTGCCTGGTTTCTATAATGTCAGTCACCGCGAGTAGCTTATCTTACGACTATGTTCCTGGACAATTAGGGAACATTAGTTGTAGACTTGAAAGCATTACTCAGTAACAGTTTAATGGAGCCCCTGGTTAGGTTTTCAACTCTTGCCTGGCTTCTTTGAAGATGATTTCAGAAGGAAACAAATCAGCAGCTCTGGACAGTTATCCCCGCCCTGCAAAGTTATGTTGCTGCCCGGACCCCTCATGTGCTGGTGTTTGGCGGGAGGCTGTTTGTAAGGTAATTAGGTTTAGATGAGGTCGTGAGGGTAGGGCCCCATGGAAGGGATTAGTGTCCTTATAAGAAGAGAAAGAGAGGGGCCCCTGGGTGCCTCAGTGGGTTAAGCCTCTGCCTTCGGCTCAGGTCATGATCCCAGGGTCATAGGATTGAGCCCAGCATCGGGCTCTCTGCTCAGCAGGAAGCCTGCTTCCTCCTCTTTCTCTGCCTGCCTCTCTGCCTACTTATGATCTGTCTGTCAAATGAATAAATAAAATCTTAAAAAAAAAAAAAAAGAAGAAGAAGAAGAAGAGGAAGAGAGACCAGAGCCAGTGAGCTCTCTTGTGAGGACACAGAGAAAGGCAACTCTCTGAAAGCCAGAACAACACCTTCCCAAGGAACTGAATTAGTACCTTGATCTTGGACCTGTGAGAAATAAATTCCTGTTGTTTCAGACACCCAGTTTGTAGTATTTAGTTTTGGCAGCCTGAGCTGGCAAAAAATAAAATCTTTCATAATGTTTTGTGGTTTTAGTGCAGGTAACAACTCTTCATGGTAACACCTAGATTGTTATAACTGAATATTTTCTTTTGTACTCAAATGTTTTAAATATAGACCAATTATTAGACCTAAAAAAAAAAAGCCCTATTTGGTTAGCAGAATGTATTAAATCCTATTAATAATAAAGATAAAAATCAGTATATGGGCGCTGTTATTCAGAAATGGTGAAAGGAGGTAGAGAGTTTGAGAGAGAGAGAATAAGGAATGAGACAGACGAGCTACTCACACTAGACCCCAAGGTCAGGTCTCCTCAAAGATCAACTTTCCAAGGTTATGAGCTCAATTGTTAGTTCATCCAGAGCTGATCAGCTTCCAGAAAACCAACTGATATGACCAGACCCAAAGACGTGGATCTGTAAACCTGAGGCGGGTTTGACAGACAGAGATCACAAGTAGGCAGAGAAGCAGGCAGAGAGAGAGTATCTAGTGTTCCCAGTGTAAGGACCTATTTTACTGTCCCTGCTCCCCTTCCCCCAGGGGACTTAAAAACAAGTCCTGGAAACCAGCTCCAGGTGTGGAGGCCAAGAAAAACAAGGCTGTACCCACCTTGAGTCTAGCCCTGACATAAGTACAGCCACCTTGGCAAAGCAAAAGCTGGCACCTTGCACTGTAAGAGTGGGTTAGCATGAGAATGGCCATCCTGAAGGCGGGGAAGCCATTTTACTGAGTGTCCCTAACCAGCCCAAAACACGCACATAACTTGAGATAAGAGAAAGTAGCTAAAACCTAAGAAACAACTTAATCATATACCACCAGGGCGGTTAGGCGCTAGCACCACAGGGAGCAGATGTTAAAGAAAACCAATAGTTAACTTGCAGAGATCACAATCCTGCAAGACAGGAGTCTCCCCTGGTTTGCAAATGTCCTGGTGATTTACAACAAAAAGGCCATCTCTTCAATGGCCCAATTCCCAGAGATAAGTGGCTCAGTTCCTCAGGGCCTAAGGTAGCCCTCCCCACCCTAAAACTGAGGGAGGCTGAGGCAGAAGGAAATGTAAATAAAGTTAAATTTCTTCTAAAACTAAATCTCACTTAACCGCCAGGATGGCGCCAGGGTGGCAAAAGGTTAAACAAAGTTAAACTGTCAAAGTGGGGCACAAGATATGTATGTAGCTATGAAGAAGTACCTTGAAAATGCTATATAAACCCTTGGCTTTGAGTGCTCGGGGGTCCTTGTTGAAACCCGCTGCGCTGGGTGGATACTTGGACCCCAGCTAGCTGGAAAAAAATCTCGCTGTGTGACTTGCATTATCGAGAGTGTTCTCTGTCTAATTGAGGGGTGGTCGACTCCGTACCCTAACACCAGGGCACCCCTTCCCAGGGAGTTGGTTAGTTGGGCCAATCTAGACATCAAATGATAGGTTAGTCAGAGGTCAGAAAACTAAAGCCCACAGGCCATATCCGGCCACAACCTGTTTTTGTAAACAAAGGTTTACTGGAATACAGCCACACATATTTATTTGCACATTATCTATGGTCTGGTTTTGCACTACAGGGACGGAACTGAGTAGCTGTGACAGAGACTTCATGACCAAAAAAGTCTAAAATATTTACCATCTGGCCCTTGACAGAAAAAGTTTCTTGACCACTACATTTCAAATTTATCTTTTATAGCAAAAAATTGAGGAGAAGGACTTTATATATATCCTTAGAACTTTAGAAGCAGATAAATTGCCATTTTCAATGATCAGGCTTATTTTTTTTTTAAAGATTTTATTTATTTATTTGACAGACAGAGATCACAAGTAGGCAGAGAGGCAGGCAGAGAGAGAGGAGGAAACAGGCTCCCTGCTGAGCACAGAGCCCAATGAGGGGCTCGATCCCAGGACCCTGGGATCATGACCTGAGCCGAAGGCAGAGGCTTTAATCCACTGAGCCACCCAGGTGCCCTGATCAGGCTTATTTTTTGGCTGTAGTCGCAAAATCAGAATCCTAGAAGTGTTGGGAATATAGTGACAAATTCTCGTCCTCTTATGCTCTTTTTAAAAATACGCTTGACTTCTGCATTCCAAGTCTTCCTATCAGTTTAGCCCTGATTGTAAGGATTTAAAGTTTCTATCTTTCCTTTCAGGGAAATGACCTAGATCTGTCTGAGATCTGGATTGTGCCCTAGTCTTATCAGCAGTATCTTTATAAGTCGTTACTGTAGCAAGTTACTTCCACAGATGATTTGCACAGATAGCTTCTCCTATCCGTATCAGCTCCATTCTTACCCGTTTCGAAACGTGAATGTCCCCCTTCCATTTTAGGGGTGAGATTTTCTGACTTTGTCCACAGATTCTCTTAGAATGCGTTACATTTGTGGCTGTTAGATCAAGTACTAGACTGGCATGTACTGGACATCTGAGCTTCTCAATATTTAATCATAAAAGGAAGTAAACTCCCCCGCGGGTGAAGAGGTTCAGAAGAGCACATGGTTAAACCTCTCTGTAAGGGGCGCAGGAGGGATATGGGCAGAGGAAGGGGGCGCCCGGTTGCCTGGGCTGCATTTTGCTCTCTTTTGTCCTCGTAGCACATGAGGGTAAGGGGAGAGGAGTTGTCCCCTCTCGGGGTCTCTGCCACAGCTGTGCCTAATCCCTTGGCTATGGCAATGTCACAGCCCTTGCCTGGGCCCACTAACCACCTTCACTTGGTCCTCCCAGAAGCTGACTCCAGGCCTCGGACTGGCCGTCGCCCCCTAACTCGATTTGCACATCTACACCCCGCCTCAGCTCACTTGCGCTGCAGAGGGTGGCTTCCAGTGGCTTTCGCTGCTCTCCTGCCCCTGGACTTCACATACCCCCAGGCCACCCCCCCACCACCAGCTAAAGAGAAAAAAAATTCTCTATCCTGCTCCCAGGGAGCTCCCAGGGAGCAGGATAGAGAAGGGTCAGGGAGGGGAGATTCAATTTTAAAGGGCAGGGGAGGCCTCACTGAGAAGACTTTTCAGCAAACATAACATGACGGAGCAATCCAGGTGCAGAGCTGGGGGCCGAGCGGCCGGGAAGGGGCTGCAGCGCGAGGGTGCGGTGCGAGGGGGCAGGTGGCTCAGGAGGAGAGAGCAGGACACAGACAGGAGAGGTGCCAGAACGCGGGGAGCTTTGCCGATCACGGCACGACTTCAGCTTTTTCTTTTTCTTCTTTCTTTTTCTTTGTTCCGTCCTTCCTTCCTTCCAAGTCATTGTTTCTCTTTTTATTTATTTTTAACTTAAATTTTTTAAAAAATTCGAGTTAGTTAATGCTTAGTGTAGCATTGGCTTCTCGGCTTTCTCTGAGGTAGGTAGCCTCGGGAAGGTTCTGAGCAGAGGACTGGCTTCGCCTGCCACGTTGTGACTGGTCATGCTGTTCTGTAGAGAAGAGACAGAGCGGGGAGCAAGGGAAGGGAACAAAGGACGATAGAGAGACCCTGATGGCGCGGTCAGCGTGGTAGCAGGCGGCAGCAGTGAGACGTGCCAGCTCTGGACATATTTCGGAGGTAGAGCCTGTGGGACTTGCTGGCTTGCCAGCCGCGGGTACGGGAGCAGGAGAGAGGGGGTGAGGATAATGCAAAGGTGTTTGCTCCACACAACCAGAAAAATCAAGTTGCCATTCACTGGAACGAGGAGAGCTACAAAAGCAGCAAATTTTGGGGGGAAATCTCGGGAACTTGGTTTGGGATATGTTCAATTGGGAGATTCTTCAGTCATCCAGTTTAGAGGTGCTGGGTTGGCAGTTGGATCTAAGGGTCTGGCGTCAAAGGGTGAGGCATGTGCTCCTCGGCTGATGTAGGTAGCAAGTCCGTTCAGGAGCTGGGGCGGCCACTGCGTCAGGGGGCATGGAGGTAGCTTAGAGAAGCTGGGAGGCACTCTCCGTGTTTAGAGCTGGGAGCCTGGCACAGAGTGGCTAGCAAGGAAGGGGGAAAACCAGGTAGGTGTGTTGCATGGGAAGCCTGATTCAGGGATCAGAAATTGATGCCCGCTGTACCACTCCTGATCATTCAAATAAAATGAGGACTGAAAAATGACGACCTGATTTAGCGACGTGGTGGTCAGTGGTAACCTTGAGAAGGGCAGTTTCAGCAGAGTGGTAGGGGCAAAATCCTCAGAGAGACGCTCAAAGAGAATAGGAGATAAAATTGAAGAGTGCGTAGAAATTTTTTCAAAGTCTTCTTTTTCCTTTTGGCTTTTTCTAAATGGATGGAAAGAAATGAGACAGTAGCTGCAGGGAGCACATGGGTTTAAAAGAGGTCTTTTCCCCACCAAGATGGGAGAAAGAATAGCGTGTATTTATGCTGATGGGAACGATCCGGTTGAGGAAGCTGGAATTGTTTAATTTGCAGGGTGGGAGATGTAGGGGCAACTAGTGAGCCAAATATTCAGAGAGCTATTTGGATTTTTTTTTTCCGATCCCAGGAGTAAGGGTAGGGAGCAGAGTTGAGAGAGAACAGATCTGGTATGCTGAGAGGGAGTGCGGATTGGGAGCGATGGAGCCAACAGGAAGAGGAGCTCAGAGTTGAAGGGCAGGCCAAGTGGAAGTGAGAAAAAAAGGGAATCAAGTGATCGTAAGTCACGGTAAGAGAGGGATGATATTAAAGATTTCAAAGATGGGGCCATTTGCGGAGATGACAAGGTCCCACGTGTTCCTGTTGAGTGTGAGTGGAAATAAAGTTGCTCCCCATGAACATTGAACCTTGGACCAAAAGCCATTTGCTGTAACTGTCAGAAGTACAGGAGTGACCAGGGAGGCTCATAGATGCCGGAGACAAGGATGGGTGGTTAAGCTGAGTGGTGTGACCGTGGGAAGCAAAGGGCCCAGCTATGGAGGAAACCACTATTTGGGGTACGGTTCGTGAGCTTCCTGTGCCTGAAAGAGTTCAAAACGACTTGTGACTCAAGGATTTAAAAAAACAACTCATTTAGATTTGTTAGTTGGAGATTTGACAACTTTCTATGTTAGGTCTGATACTGTAATTATTTGAGCGATGTCTCTAGAAAAATTAGGTTTTCTGTATACATTAGAATTCCTTTTTTTCCTATAAAAATTATTTTCCCAGGAGAGTGAATTTTATTCCACTTAGGATCAGTAACAATTTCTCATATCCATTCTCTCCCGGTTTTCATAAAAGCCCTCCAGTGGCCCCTATATTTTTGCACCTACGCCCAGGCATGTAAATAATTATTGGAGTTGGGGCACCTGGGTGGCTAAGTGTCTGCCTTCAGCTCGGGTTATGATCCCAGAGTCCTGGGATCGAACCCCATATGGGGTTCTCTGTTTGGCCAGGAGCCTGTTTCTCCCTCTGCCTCTGCACTGCCCCTCCCACCTCCACTCATCCTCTCTTTCAAATAAATAAAATCTTTTTAAAAATAAATGAATAATTATTGGGATAAATGATATAGCGCAATTCCATATTCTTGAGTTTAATGTGTAAGATCTCTTTAGCAACATTCAGTGAAAATGATGATTTGCTCTGTGGTCAGGGCACATCCAGTAATAAACATCCTGACTGCGGAGTCCGTTTTCTCGCAGTGGGTATCTACCCAAATTCCAGCCCGCTTCCTGATCATCCCCTGAAACTGTCAGGGCGTTGGAGGTCCCAAGTAACAGCTGAATGCAATACATTTAATCAGTATAAGCAAAACAGTAATGTAACTCAATCTATAAAAAAAGAGTTTCAGATAGAAATCGTTTTTGGACTCTCCCGTGCTTTGGGATCCTTTCTCTCCCGTCACCCGCCCAGCAGAGGTAATGACACCCGAGCACATTTGGAATACATGTGTGCAGCTTAAAAGGCACACAGCTGGTTTTTCTTTCATTCAACAGAGTCGGTTTCTTTCACTTCAGTAATTTTTCGTTCCTCATCTCCCCAGGGAATCCCATAAATATAATCACGAAGCCTTACAGAAATTTGCTAACACTTTTTAATTGTATTTACTGAGAATACCACATTGTTCCACAGTAAAATGATTTTATTTTCCAAATGATTACAAAGCTCTTTCCATTAAAAAGATTTTGGTTATCTATATGAAATTGCACATTATAAAAAACCAATTATAAATTACACTCTTTGAAAAGAAAAAAAAACATTTTTTAAAGGCAAGTACTAAAACGCTGCATACTGATCAAACCCTGCATAATTACTTCACATCGTGATCTCTATTTAAGCAACTATTGTACCAAAAATGGCATCCTGTGTAGGCAGGGAAGCAGAGCCACACCGCGGTGTACAGCGTGCACTTGGCATAATTTGATTTTGATGTCTAAGATATAGCATGTTTTTCTAACTTTGAAAATATGCACATAATTTGAAATTGCCTTTCAGATAAACATTCAAATAAGTTGACATGAAAAATGTCACATTATATGAAGAGATACTTAAAATATCCACGCTCTCTCTTAATACTGTAGGGTTCTGTTTGTTGTAGCTACCATTTCCAGGCTGAAAGAAACTGGTAGGAGAACAAGCTAACAAAACGCAAATTTATCAAGCGTTACAGCACAGTGCCTTTAGAATCTTACAGTTCTCAAACCACATAAATTGTCAATCCAGATGTTAGTGAAGGGATATTTCATCTCACTGTACAGTGTACAGAGCAAGCTCCCATTCTCCCTTCCACACATAACCCCAGCTAACAGTAGTTAGGAGTTATTATTAGTTCACGGAGAATCCCGTATGCTCTGGTAGGTTCTAAATGTATGATTTTCCTCATTTCCTAGAGTGTATCATTTTCTAATTTATATTTATAAAATCCTCCTAGAGTTAAGGCAGTCATTAAAAGCAGGATTAAATAAAAACCTGTTTTACTCACTTCATCAGAATCCCACTCACAAGACCTTAGGACTCAGAGACCCATGGGGTATTTTAGGTGGGTGTCATCTTGTCGGCTACAACCACGATACTAAGAACGTGGAATAAATCATAGGTCTGAGATTTGCTCACAGTGACCCACATGTACTCTTTACTAATTTAAGTCTTTTTTTTTTTTTAAAGATTTTATTTATTTATTTGACAGAGAGAGATCACAAGCAGACGGAGAGGCAGGCAGAGAGGGAGATAGAGGGAAGCAGGCTCCCCACTGAGCAGAGAGCCTGACGTGGGACTCGATCCCAGGACCCCGAGATCATGACCTGAGCCGAAGGCAGCGGCTTAACCCACTGAGCCACCCAGGCGCCCTAATTTAAGTCTTTATGTTAAATCTGAAAGATGAACAATGACACTTTCGGTGAGAATTTATGTAACTCATTATCCAAGTTTTAAGACTGATGACTCCCCTAACTCTAATTTTAGCCTGAAAAATAGCTTAAAGTATCCACTTTAACAAGCTCATTAGAAAGGTATTTTGTAACATGTAAATATATATATATATATATACAATAAAATATATATAAAACTATTTTCTATACACCCTCAGAGTTAAAGACTACTTTGAGTAGCTAACTTTGCGCTAGAAACATTGACAAGGGAGTTTTTAACTTTTATGTTATTTTAACTATTTTATTTTTATGTTTTAATGGAGATATAACGGACATATAACATTGTATGGGACTTTTTCCTCCAAGTTATTACCTTCAGGGTATATTCATTACTAAGTTTTCATTTGGTGATCATTTTCTTTTCAGTTTTGTGCTTTAAAGCCTTACACGTTAATGAAAATTATATACCTCTACGTAGATATTGGAACTCAATTGCTTTTTAGGTGAGGTTTTTTTCTTTAGCTGTATATACAGAATATAACATGCATAATATTGCTGGACCTACACATTTCCTGTTGTTGAGATATATCTATATATATATGTACATATATATATATATTTTTTTTAAGAAAAAATAATTTTGAAACGAACATGACCTTTAGCACCAATTTTAACCTAATTTTTCTTTGGTAGGAAAGAAAGGCACCAAATATATAGTCTGCTTAATTGCGTGGGGTTCAAAAAATAGCACTCATGAAGCCCTTAGTCCCTGAAGTACTCCTCCAATATAGACTGAATTATGAAAGATACTGTGACCCATTAACCTTCTAGTATATTAGAGTATACTACAGAAGACTACATTTAGGGAAGATCCTCACAGAAAAGGCTTTGTGTGCTTACCCACACTTAACATATTTAACAAATGCACGCTTCTAAAAATGGACAGATACTAAAAAGTATTATTTAGTAAAGAATAAAAGTCACGTACCAGGGGCTCCAAAATTGTGTCACAGATTTCATTAGATTTCTGAAAGTTATTTTATACTGATAGTTCCTACCACACACATGGTTAGTGACGTTCAACTCCAAAATACTCTTCTTACATCACTCATACTGAAAGGCCAGAAACATCTTCGATTAGACTGGGAATTTGTGGGTTAGCTCCTACACTACTGCCACACTCAACGACAGCATTTTTTTAAAAAGTCCAATGAGACAAAAGTTCATTGCCACGGTCCCTGTTCTGCTAGGAAATGGGTGCCTCCTGCAGGAATGTAAGATGTAAGTTATATGGTTAAGGCACAAGCATGTAATCTGTTGTCAGCGATTACCCATTTCTATGCCAAAGAAAACACAAATGAAAATAAGACTTTGTTAAGCTGCCACTGTAGTTTGAAAAGCCATTGGTGAAACATTTCAGTAAGTGTTCATTTTTTTATATAGGTCATAAATTTCTTCAGTTTTCCTGTTTCCCATTATCCACAGGCCACATTCGTTAAGACTCCTTTTTTGTTCCTCTTATATCCACTTCTCAGAACAAAGTACTTAAGAAGTTTTACTGATAGTTTGGCCCCTGTATACCTTGCACTCCCTTGCCTTTTAATCTCAGAGTCACTACTATCGCCTTTCTGATTAAGCACGACTCGATTAAGCTGGGCTTTTAGTTGGACTCTGAAAGCTGAGGTAGGTGGCCTGTCATGGTCAAGTATTTAGGTTTTATTTCATTCCCAATATCTAACACACTAACAAAAAATTGAAATCTTCTATTTTGTGAATGAGGTAGCCTCCTATATTGTATGTCACGACAACAGTACCGTGGGAGAGCTCCTTGAAGGTACAGAGATCAAGATGATTAGTGTTTATTATTGACAAATTGGTAATTTTTAAAAGGCCAAGCTAAGTAACCTAGATCCCAAGTTTCAGGGTTTCTTTGAGTGACTCAAAGATGTGGCAATGAATTGTTGCATGGATCTTTGTCTCGAGAGGAGTCATCTAAAGTCATCTGGTTAAGTCCACATTTACCTAAGGTTAGGAATTGTGATTGTTGTCTTCGGGTTTCACATTTGCTCTGGGCATTTGGCCCTTTATTTCTGAGACTGTAACCTATCATTCCTATCACTCTATAGCGTATTTATAAAACAAAGCATTAGTGTCTGCCAATAAATAAACTGCTAAAAAGGGCTGCTATTATAAAAGTACAGTGAGCCCATGAGCTGTCTGTTGTTGCTCTCCACCTTGTTAATCTTTGCCCCAGGAACCATGCTCAAACTCAGCTCCAGATTACCCCTAAGAATCAACAAAAATGAGTGAGTGTAACCGGAGCAGAATTAATTATTGTCAGTCAAGTAGAGTGGCCAGGCTGCCTTCTCTGCTGTGTTCTTACTCCACCCTACTCCACATCACCGTTACAAATGGCCCACTTGTTCTGTTTTAGTAACAAGGTAAGAATTTTGTTTTTAAGAGTTAAACTATGACAATTCTTTTCTCTTAGCTAAGATACTACTTGCCCTTCAAAGAATATAAAATGTAAAATAAGAACACTTCACTTCCTTCTCCTTTTCACACATTGGCAAAAGCAACAATTTGCAGCCTAACACAGTTTATGCCAGCAACAATGAAGATTTTGGTGTTTGAAATTTCCTAAGGAGTTTAAAACTTAAATTGTTAACATATTTTTTAATTGGAGCTAATTAACTTCTCCTTTCCACTTGTGTCTCTAGACTCTGGGAGTTTACTCTAACACCATTCACCATAAAGTCTAACACAGATTCATTAGGAATCACATGTGAGGGGCACGCTACGTTCCAAAGCATCCTCCACAACATGCTCTCGGGCTAAGATCTAGCAAAACTTTAACAGAATATGAAAAATCAAAATAAAAAAGTATGTCCTCTGAAAATTCTCATGTTAAGAATTTGACAGTCTTTTCTCTGAAAGCATTACTTTAAACATTTAAGTTAAGTTCTTGATATTAGCACAAAAGATGCTATCATATGAACTTCCTTCCCAGATTTTAATCACATAATTAATGTTTTCAGTGTAGACCCATAGAACTCGAAGTTCAAGGCTGAGAGCAAGCCGTTCACCAGGTTACATGATGTGGCATGGGCTTCCATTCTCTGAAGCCATAGGTACCAGTAAGTAGGGCTGCTAAGCAGCCAGTAGAACTAAGCAAGGAGGTTAATGAACTCCTCAGCAGGTTTTTAAAGGACGGGGGAAGTAAAGAGAAAAAGAATGATAAGGAGAAAGAACAGGAAGAGCAAGCAGAGTGTAAGAAAGAACCAGAAAGTGCACTACCAGGAACCCCCATCGGTGTCACTCACGCTGGACGTGGCCTGCCCCTGTTCACTGCATTTTCTATTCAGTTTTCTCTTGATTTAACAGCAACAGTCACCCGGACATAAAATAGTTTATAAATAACAAAGGTAAAAATTAAAATATTCTTCAGGGCAGTTAAAAGGATTAGAATTACCAGAAGTAAAAACAAACCTGTGTTTACTTTACAACTAATTGTACATTTACTTTAAGGAATACTATGTAGCCGTCAAAACCCACAAAAATCTTGCCATTTGCAATGATGTGGATGGAACTAGAAGGTATTACGCTGAGTGAAATAAGTCAGAGAAAGACAATTATCATAAGATCTCTCTGATAGGAGGAATTTGAGAGGCAGGATGGGGGGTCATGGAGGGAAGGGAGGGAAAAAAATGAAACAAGATGGGACAGGGGAGGGAGACAAACCGTAAGAGACTCGTAATTTCAGGAAACAAACTAGGGTTGCTGGAGGGGAGGGAAGGGTGATGGACATCGGGGAGGGTATGGGCTATGGTGAGTGCTGTGAAGTGTGTAAGGCTGATGATTCACAGACCTGTACCCATGAAGCAAGCAATACATTATATGTTAATAATTTTTTTAAAATAGTGTAGAAAGTTGAAGCTAACAGAGTAACGGTTTGCTTCATACTTGGGCAGAGCCCACGGGATCTTCTGCAAACACATATAAAAAAGTACTGTGGATCCGAAAGTACAAATGAAGTCCTGCTTCTGTTTCTGACTAGAATTTGAAGCCTAATGCAAACCTGTGCAACCTCGAGTGGACATTACAAGTCTCTTAGTAGGATGCAGACAAAGGATTGCAACTGTGATCAAAGAAATTTATAAATTTTGAGTAAAGTATCAATCTAGGGGGTTTATTATTACTGAAATGGATGGATACCAAGATATCTACTGCTTTAACTGAAATGTTTCTGGGAGATCCATGGGTGTCTGTTACAATAGTATCTGATTCAGAGTCTCTCTAAGGAGGAATAATTGCTCCCCTTATATCGTTGGCCTCAAATGCTAGAACCTTCTGAATGTGAGCATTTGTTGATGCTCTCTGAGAATTAGGATGATGAGATAGAAAGCAGAGTTCTGACTCTACTGTTTTCATCTCAATTGCATGGATTGAACAAAAACATTTAGGCCCACCAGGTCACTCTATTGCAATAAAGGTAACACTGTTCAGAAATTAAAAAGGATTTACTTGGAAAAGATTAGGGTAACGTTTCTTGTTCTAAAACACAAATCCTTATGAATATTAGTATTTTTCATTTCTAAGTTTGCAGAACTTCCAGAACTTCAGACTTCTAGAGCTTTTTGTACCAAACATGTTATGAAATATAATTTTATAGGATTTAGCATCTTTTATACTTTTTAACTTTATGTTATTATAGCAAAGAACTCTCCATAACAGTCTATTATAGGAGAGATTTTTCAGTGTCATAGGACTGTTTAATTCATTCCATCTGACTGAAAACTGCATATGTGTAATTTTATACATGAACACAATATTCTGAAATCTAAGTTTTACTATAAATACTTGAGCTACTTCGCTTTTTTTTAAAGTAGGTTCCACATTACTACTCACAACCCTGAGAGATCACTACCTGAGCTGAGATCAAGAGTCGGAGGCTTAACCAACCGAGCCATCCAGGCGCCCCACTTTGCTCTTTTGTTATGGAACCTAACCTTTGAGTTTTAGATTATTACTTTTTTTTTCCTTTCTAAAATCAGTCAAATTTTGAAAGGGAAAACATTTTGGAGGTCTCTACCGAATTAATTTTCTCTTTTAGAATTCTTTCTGTAAAATTGGCAGGGATAGGGATAAGTCTTAGGAGTCTATGCTAAAACTATTAAAAAATTTTTTTTATAATGGCAGGTCTGATGATTGGTCTTAGTCGTAGGTTTTTCTGATCTCAAAAGCACTGATAATAATGAGGAAGCACATTTTTATATAACTAGGCATGAATAAATAAAGAACCCAATAATATATTGTCATTTCTAAGCCTTTTTTTCTTTTTCTTTTCTTTTTTTTTTTTTTTAAAGAGCATGGGTGCTTGGGTGACAAGGGGCAGAGGGAGAGAGAAAATCTCAAGCAGACTCCATACCCAGCACGGAGCCTGATGCGGGGCTTGAATTCATGACCCTGAGATGAAATCAAGATTTGTCACTTAACTAACTGAGCCACCCAGATGCCCCCTAAGACATTTTCTAAAAACTTAAAATAAGAATATGAAAGGGCAGAACGGTCAAAATATAGTTGTTTTTTAAGCGACATAACCTTCCAAAAGACAAATTACCAAGTTTCCTAATATGAGAAAATCAACAATCATTTAAAATCCTATTAAAAATAAATTGCACATTTAGCATTCCTACTTTGAACTTCTGGGTTTTCTAGCTGTTTTATTAACCACCTCACTTCCCTCTAGCCCCTTATGTGGCCTGCCCCCCGACCCCCATCCACAACTACAAATCCATATGTTCTTCAGGTTACAGCTAAAGACAAAGAAAGATTAGATGCTAGAAGAAAAAGTAGAGAGAGAAGAGATTAAGTTACTGTCCTTACAGAGAAGTTCAAAACAGATGGATCCTGGAGGTACTTTAGAAAAGACAGCATTCTTCCCAAGTTAACAAGCTACATTTGAGGAAGCTCTAATACACATTTATACTTCGGACTTAAATATACTTTGCATATTAACTTTCAAAGACATAAATAAGAAACACTGAGGATGAGGAAAGTATTCCTATTTTTTTGTAAATGAGTTTTATTTTTGTAGATGAGTATCGGTCATGGCATGACTTTGGTTTTAATTTTAGGTCTTTAAAACATTAATACTTTAAAATATTAAAATTAAAAATTAAATTTAAATAATTTAAAAATTTAAAAAACCTTTAAAATTAAAATTAAATATTAAAAATAATACATTTATGCAAGTATCTTTGCATAAATAGTAAAAATCTGGGAATGTTAATGGGGAGTGTGCTGGGATAAATACCAACGAGTGCAAATTTTGCCAGAAAGTTTTGGAAATACAGAAATTCTCTAAGTGCTTTTAATCTTTCAAGACCTATTAATTTTATAAATGAATTTGAGCAACTATTTCTATCAGAAATATTTTCTGCATGAATACAAATATTTTTTCCCCCATTTGTACCTGAAACTGCCAACTTGATAATATGCTCAGTAAGACTCTGGAAATGTCACATCCTAGTGCTAAGAAATCCCGAAGTCAGAAAAATTCTATGTGAAATGGTCAGAATCTCTTTCATTCATTCTATTTCACTTTATTGTTACACTTGAAACAAGTTCAGAAATTTGGGCGTTTCTGGCTACTTGAGTAAAACACACTGCAAACCGAAAGGGAACAAATGGAGGAGGAAGAAATGCCTGCCTCCCGAATTGCTCTGCCCTTATGACCAGGATCCCGTATGACCAGGATTCCTTCTGTGTCGTGCACGAATCTGAACACGGTGCTACCATCTGCTCCTGGAAGCTCCCTGGACACCGGAAAAGGCGGAATAACTTAAGTTCAGATCTTATTTAACAGCAGGCAAGCAGCTTTAACACAGACTTGAGGTTTAGGGAAATCTGACATTACCTAGAATCCAGGCTTCAATCTTGTAAAAAGTTTCCCAGTGGCAGAAGAAATTAAAACAGAGATACCGGAATTAAAAACATCACGTGAGACGATTGACAATATTTCCAGTCCTAACCAAATTGCAACCCTTTCACTATAGCTTGAGGTATTTTTAAATATTTGTACAAGCTTATTAGCATTCACAGTTTCCAGAGTTGCTTTTTACTGAGATAGCATCAATGCTCACAATATTTGACTTTCCGAAGTAAGTTTTCATATACCAGAGTCTCTGCCCCCACACTCATGGAAATGCCAGACAGCTAGCTATTCAGTGGCAGAAAATGGTTCTTGTAGTAATAAGGGTTCTAGCTCCTCATTATTGTGCTATTCCTAGTATGTAATTAAAAAAATAAGAAATTTGCAATTTATATAAAAGGAAAACTTGCTTAAACTTCTGAAAGCAAGTTCAGTCTGGTGGAGGTATGTAAGACATTAAATAACAGAGTCAGATTCTTTCTTAAAGATTCCAGATGAGCTTGACAGCAGAGAGTTCTGATTCTCCAACATTTTCTCCATCTTTTCTCCTCCAGTGGTTTTATCAGTCTCTCTCTGCTTCTTACTATGGATCCACGGGATAAAACAAAGGACGGCACCTCCAATAAGGGGAGGGATTCCAGAGAGGTAGAATGCCACATCATAGGAGCCCAGCTTGTCACGAAGTAACCCTGGGAAGGGAAAAAACTGTCACTGAGAGAGAACAAGGGTGGCTCCTAGGAGTCTCAGATCAGTCATACATTTCTTAGGAAATGGGTCTGAAGTATAAACCTTTCCTGATACGAGAAAGGAAAAGACCTTAGATCTTTAATCTTGCCACAGACTATAGGTCTTTGGGTTTGTGTACCAAGATATTACATGGAAAAAAATATTTGTAACCAAGCTTTGGCTTTTTCAAAACCGTTCCGAGGCCTTTGGGGTACTGCGGCCCAGGGTATAACGGTCCTTATTTCAGGGGAAGGTGGATAAACCACCAGCCTGAAACTTCTCTCATACACACATATCCCACAATGTCTGTATTGCAAACTTTCTTGGGCCTACTTGCTTATGAAATAACATAAAGCTATTTAAAATTAAGATCCAAGGGGTGCGGGGTGCCTGGGTGGCTCAGTGGGTTAAGCCTCTGCCTTTGGCTCAGGTCATGGTCTCAGGGTCCTGGGATCAAGCCCCACATCAGGCTCTCTGCTCAGCGGGGAGCCTGCTACCTCCTCTCTCTCTGCCTGCTTCTCTGCCTACTTGTGATCACTGTCTGTCAAATAAATAAATAAATTCTTAAAAAAAAAAAAATTCAAGGGGCGCCTCAGTGGCTCTGTCAGTTAAGCATCTGCCTTTGGCTCAGGTCATGATCCTATGGTCCCAAGATCAAGCCCCACGTCGGGATCCTGGCTCAGCGAGGAATCTCCTTCTCCCTCAGCCTCTGCTCCTCCCCGCTCCCCTGCTTATGCTCTCTCTCTCTCTCTCTCTTTCCCTCCCTCAAATAAATAAATAAAATCTTTAAAAAGATAAATAAAATTAGAATTCAAAATCATGAAAAATTATAGATCTGAAAGTTAAGATGAAAAAGTTAGATTGTTAAATACATTTCAGCACGTGGAAGTAAAACGTTTGGCAGTCTGATAGATCCTTGGGCCCTGCTTCTGAAAACTCTCATTAGAATACTCCTTATTTCTAATTTCTCTAACAAAATCCAGATTTTTTAAAAAATATTTTATTTCTTAAGTAATCTCTACACCCAAAATGGGGCTCAAACTCCCAACCCTGAGATCAAGACTCACAGGCTCTACCAACTGAGCCAGCCATGTGCCCCACAAAACCCAGATTTTAAAAGTTATCTTAGTGTTTTTAAACTTTTGTCGCCTTTTTTTTTTTTTAAAGATTTCTATTTATTTATTTGACAGAGAGAGATCACAAGTAGGCAGAGAGGCAGGCAGAGAGAGAGGAAGGGAAGCAGGCTCCCCACTGAGCAGAGAGCCCGATGCGGGGCTTGATCCCAGGACCCTGAGATCATGACCCGAGCCGAAGGCAGAGGCTCAACCCACTGAGCCACCCAGGCGCCCCAAACTTTTGTCACTTTTAAAATAAAATATCAGTTTTCCGAAATGTCCAGGGAACACAATGAATTGAGTATCTGACTTTTTGAAATAAACTGCCGAGAATTTGTCCAGTTAAGTACTGACACATTAAAAAAGTGTACATTTATTCTAGACAGAAACCTAAAATATACAGATACAACTTTAGATATTGTATTAGAAATTAGAAATGTTATTGTACAATAATATACAGATACAAGTTACAATATGCAGATACAATTTTCCTATTTTCTGAATCAGAATATTCTGTATATAACTATACCTTTCCTCCTCCTGAGCACTAATGATCATGTCTGACTATAATACTGTGACCCCTCAGAACCTCCTGGTGAGCCAAGAGCTTTCAGCGGCCAGCAGCCGCCTAATCGGCCTACTTTGGAAGTTTCTGGTTATCTCCCGTTACTGGTCTGTTCTCAGTTATTTCTAGTTGCAAACAGCATTCCTACCAAAGTGCTGCTTATAATCTGCTGTAGACTTGAAAATCCTAAAAATCCAAGCTTGTGAGGTATAAAAATAGTGGAAGTCATGTATTACCTGGGGGGCAGGGGAAGGGCTGGAGGGGTCCGCCTGCAGGGAAACTGAGACCTTTAGTGATTGTTTGCTTACTCATGACTACGTTCCCAGTTGGCAAAGTTGCTAGATATGAGTGGTTCTGGATCGGAGAGAGAGCTTTCACTGAGCCCCTCACAGGCCGGACACAGATGACAATACATACAATTCAACTTTATCCTAGTTTTATCGATTCCTAACCTAATAATTCACAGGGGCACCCAAGTAATATTGAACACAAGGCACCTTTATACTATTCAGAAGATTTCTAAAGGTAAAATTCATAGAACATAAAATTAACCATTTCTGTGGCATTTACCACATTCACAATGTTGTAAAACCACCATCTCTATCTAGTCCCCAAATATCTTCATCACACCAGAAGGAAATGCCATACCCATTAAGCAGTTAGTTAGTCCCTAATTCCCCTTCCTTCCCGCCCCTGGAAACCACCAATTTGCTCTCTGCCTCTATGGAGTTACCTCTTCTGCATATTTCATGTAAATAAAATCTGACAGTGTGTGACCTTTTGTATTTGGCTTCTTTCACTTCACATAATGGTCACAAGGTTCGTCCCCCTGGTGGCATGTACTGATTGGTACAATACTTCCTTTTTATGGCTGAATGCTATCCCATTATATAGCCGCACACATTCTGTTTATCCATCTACTGATGGACACTTCAGTCGTTTCCACTAAATGCTATTTTCCATTCATTATTTCTGGGGGGGATATGATCTCTTACACAAAGCATACATATTTAGCAATCTTTTAGAATCTTCATCTTTTTTTTTTTCTTCATCTCTTTTTTAAAAGCAACTGTGTTTCCATTTCCCCAAAACATATATAAATGAAATATAGGCATTGTGTAAGCTTAAAGCCCAGAAGCTTACAATTGAACATTTTATAGAGTGTTATATATCAATAAGGATAAGAGGGACCCCTCAGCAAACTTTTTCAACACGTCATCCAAGGCTGGTCTTATTAAAAATGTTATCAGTAAGGCACACACAAAAGCAAAAGACCGGCAGCCAAAAAATCGTATTTTCCATATAGTAAATTACTGAAGAATCATCATATTTACCTGCAATAGGTGGGCCCACAGTCATGGGTAGAGACATGAATCCAAGTAGAAATCCAATTGCTTGAGAAACGTCCTGGGCACCAACTAACTCAAAGGCAATGGGGGCCATAATGGAAATGAAGCATCCATCGAAGAGACCCAAGATGAGACAGACAGCAATGAGGGCCCCAAAGACCCTACATAGGGGAATCATCATGGACATCAGACCAATGAAGAGAAAGGAGATTACCTAGGACAAGACAGCACAACGTCAACTCCGCTCTCAGAAAAAATGAATGTTACAATCACCAACCAACATGCTTAGGACTTTTGCCCAACTATTGGTTAGTTGTCTCCCTGGCCCAATTCATCTTGATCTTATATACATATAATCAACTCCCATAATAATCTCCCCTAAGTTCCCCTAGCACTTTCTCAAAATGTCCATAAAGGAACAAGAGTAAAATAAGTATTTTTATTACGTTCCCCTCCAGCCTGTAAGTTCTTTGAAGTCAGAATCTGTACAAAAGTCATATTTGGAGTAGATAATCTAAGGTTTAAGAATCTTACACCTGGTTGATAGGGCACCTGGGTGACTCAGTGGGTTAAAGTCTCTGCTTTCATCTCAAGTCATGATCCCAGTGGTCCTGGGATGGAACCCTGCATGGGGGTGGGGGGGGACTCTGCTCAGCAGGGAGCCTGCTTCCCCCTCCCTCTCTGCCTACCTCTCTGCCTACTTGTGATCTCTGTCTGTCAAATAAATAAATAAATAAATCTTAAAAAAAAAAAAAGAATCTTACACCTGGTTGATACTTAATAAATATTTTTCTTTAAGAATCAGCTCAAATTCATTCATCAAACATCTGATTTTGAAGTTGTATATACCCTATTAGCATTCGTCCTCTACAAAAGGAAAATAAGCCAGCAAGCTTTAGTACTTCACATCACACAGCTTCTAGCTTGGGGACTAGAATGATGTAAGGTTTAGACATTTAAATAATTTAGAATAATTTAGAATACATTGCCTGCCAATATTCCAGACATATTCCAAATATTCAGACCAAGTGAGATTAAAATAAGTATCTATGATTTGTTATATATTACATAAATATGTACTGAATTTCAATTATTCAAATTCCATTAAGTTTTGACTATCATAGGAAATATGTATAATATGCAAATGAAAATATAAACATATTCTACTAGAACATCCTAAGAGCTAAATTATGTAATCCAATTTTATTTGATAATGTAACTCAATGTGATTATTTAATGATATTTTCAAACACTGTCTTCTGGTGATACAGCACAGATAGACCCTATTTAAGCACAGACTTAAGGCTGAGAAATATTCTGAGCCATGGAACACTTTCATTTAATGGTAGAGTAGTTAACAGAACCAAACACTTGATTTTGCCTGCCATTGGGTAACTTCGGTGCTCTGTGCTGTATACGGTGCCACGTGAATAAACCCTGGTTCCTTACCCTTGGGTTGTGGGGGGATGAACATGGAAAATGACTGCACATCGAGTGTTCTAGATATTCCACAGTTGCATATTCCAAGTATGATGGGTACACAAAAGGGAGCAGGCAATTCAGTAACTTTTTTAAGCAAAGAACTAAATGAAACTAGACAGTTCACCAGTCAGCAGAAGAAATGTTTCAAAAAGCATCAGCCTTTTTAGAAATATGCATAGGATAGCGAGATCATTTACTTAGTGTTTATTAAATGCCAGGCACTGTGCCTGGGTGGCTCAGTGGGTTAAAGCCTCTGCCTTTGGCTCAGGACATAATCTCAGGGTCCTGGGACTGAGCCCCGAATCAGGCTTCCTGCTCAGTGGGGAGCCTACTTCCTCCTCTCTCTCTGCCTGCCTCTGTCAAATAAATAAATAAAATCTAAAAAAAAAAGTCAGGCATTGTTCCAAACATGTTAGCTAGTGATCTCCTAACAACTTCATGAAGTGGGTACTAAGGTGATGCCCATTTTACATGCAGAGTGATGCTGGGAGACTTTTAGTAACGTGTCTACATATGCCCACCCGGGAACCCCTGGTCTGCGCAGGCGGGAGCAGCGAGCAGGCAGAACTCTTCCTGGGGGTACCTCCACGACCAGGGGGCTGGGAGGAAGGGAGAGACCATATAAAGCAGCCATCTGGGTCACCATCTTCTATTCTGCTTTTCCCACCTCCGGCCCACCAAGCTCGGTCACTCAGCTCAGGGCAGCCGCGCACAAGCTCCTCCGCGGCCTGATTGCCTGCGGGGCCCAGCGAGTGGACCGACGCAGGAGGCGGCGGACGCGGGAGGAGGCGCGGCAGCTGTACCGAGTTCTCCAGCGGATCCTAATGCAAGTGGTCCGCGGACCCCACGGTAAGGAACATGCTCTTGAAGCAAGTGGCAGACTCCAGGTTAGGTCTCTTTTTGGAACCATCATAACAGCTCAGTGTATTTTTCTTCTTCACTATTAAAACAGGACTTTATGGTATAATAGTTTAAGACTCTGAGTTAGTTATTTGAAAATTAAGTCTGGCACTTCACTTTTTCCAAAGAACACCATCTCCCATTCTCCTGGGTATCCCCCCCACCTTTCTTTGTTAAAGATTTTATTTACTCAGGCACCTGGGTGGCTCAGTGGGTTAAAGCCTCTGCCTTCGGCTCAGGTTATGATCCCAGGGCCCTAGAATCGAGTCCCACATCGGGCTCTCTGCTCAGCAGGGAGCCTGCTTCCTCCTCTCTCTCTGCCTGTCTCTCTGCCTACTTGTGATCTCTGTTTGTCAACTAAATAAATAAAATCTTTAAAAAAAAATAGATTTTATTTACTCATTTGTGAGAGAGAGCAAGCAAGGGTGTGGGAGGGGCAGAAGGAGAAGAAAAGGGAGAAGCAGGCTCCTCACTGAGCAGGGAGCCTGCCGGGTGCTCAGGACAGGAGCAGAAAGCAGAAACTTAACTGGAGGAGCCACCCAGGTGTTCCTTTTTATTTTCTACTTGAACACTTCCTCCAACCCAATTCAATGAAAACACATGCATAATTTCTTTGCATGGGAAATTAGTGGGCTTGCAGCCTGGGAGGTTGGAAAGAACTAAGGTTCAGAAGAACAACACCCGGTTCCAGCTCTCTGTGACCCTGAACAAGTTAAAAAAAAAAAAAAAAAAAAGGCCTCCCAATATTTCCCATCTACAGAAAAAGATCTAAAAATAAAATGTAGACAGTTTTGTAAGGGGCCTATTTAGCCAGAGGGATTCCATCTTGGGTTAAACAGTGATTTTGTTGTTTATTCAGTAAAACTTAAACTGGCCCTGCCCCCCTACCCCGGAACTTACTTAAAAGCAAGCCCAGGGAACCAGTCCCAGGTAACAAAGCCCAAATAAAAGGGTGGGTCAGGCCAGGTGAAGACATCCAATCAGTCGGGGCACATCCTGTCTCCTTAGCTACCAAGGAGTAGGGGCCCCGCCTTTTGGGCACCAATTCTGACCAAGGTGGTAGGCTAGTTCAAATATCTACTAGGGTGAATTGTAATTCAATTGGCCACCCGTGTGTGACCTAGCATGACTGTGCAGCTTTCTCTGTGTGTTATAATCTCATTGGCCACCTGTGTGTGGCCAGGCCCAACCACATGGCCCTTGCCCTTTAAAAAAGTTAGTCGGTAAGGTGGGGTGGCGCGGGGGCGGGGGGAGGTCGCCCTCTCTGTAAGAGGCGTGGCCCCGAATGTTCAGTTTGATTCTTGATACTTGGTGTGAAATAAAGCTTTGCTTGACCTTCACTTTGTATCAGTCTCGCTCCTTTAATCACAGACTCATTATTGGGGGACCTTTCAGTTTGAAATTCACATGTACATAAAGATTTCAGGAGTATTATCATTGATAACCTAACCATACTTTAATAGTCTTAATTATATATATTTATTTTTTAATTCTGCCTACAAACATAAAAGGAGATAAACATGGAAAGTCATGACTTATCCATTATCACAAACTCCAGAGAATCTAGAATAAAATTTCTGGACACTATGGGGCCGCATTCAATGAATTTAATTGGTCAAGCCACCAACTAAACATTCCCAACCATGCCACTGTAACTATACGAGGTTTGCTTTCTTCTTCTTCTTCTTTTTTTTTAATAAAGATTTTATTTATTCATTTGTCAGAGAAAGAACACAAGCAGAGGGAGCAGCAAGCAGAGCAGGCAGAGAGAGAAGCAGACTCCCCGCTAAGCCCGATGTGGGACTGGATCCCAGGACCCTGGGACCACAACCCGAGCCAAAAGCAGGCACTTAATCAATTGAGCCACCCAGGCATCCCTAGGTTTGCTTTCAAGAATATTTTTTTCTTTGAATATACTTCCTGTTCTTTTACTATTTTGTTCAGTAAAAATCTCTCCCAAGGTAAGAGAGCCAGAGTGAACTACTGAAAGTCTAAGCACACCAAATCAATTGTGCTCAATATATGAATGTTTTCCCCAAATTTAAGACCCTTTACTTCTGGTGGTTATCCTGATTTTTCTATACATTTTTGGACCCTTCTAATTTTTGTTCTTTGGTTGGTTTTGTAAAAAATAATTCACTTAAGAGTTTCAAGTTTAGGGGTGCCTGGGTGGCTCAGTGGTTAAGCCACTGACCTTCGGCTCAGGTCATGATCTCAGGATCCAGGGATCAAGCCCCATATTGGGCTCTTTGCTCAGCAGGAAGCCTGCTTCTCTCTCTCTCTCTGCCTGCCTCTCTGCCTACTTGTGATCTTTCTCTGTCAAATAAATAAATAAATAAAACTAAAAAAAAAAAAAAAAGTTTCAAATTTAGTAGGAGTCTCTAGGCGGCTCAGTCAGTTAAGCATCTGACTCTTGATTTTGGCTCAAGTTATGATCTCAGGGTGATGAGATCCAGTCCTGTGTTGGGCTCTGCACTGGGCTTGAAGTCTGCTTAAGGTTCTCTTTTTCCTTCTCCTTCTGCCCCTCCCCACCTCTTTAAAAAAAAAAAAAGTTTCAAATTTATGTATATATTACTATATATTTGAACTTAACAATTTCTTAATCCTTTACCCGACTATGAGTTCTCAGTTCCAACTATATTAACTATATTATTCTCCCTTTTTCAATTACTTGACAATAACTATTGTTACTCAAAATTGTTAAGTTTTAATAAACAGAAATTGTTATTTAAAAGTAAAGTTTCTTGGTTTTTTGTTAAGAATTGAGTTCATTGGCATTTACACATTTATCCTTTACCATCTCTCAGAAAATAGCTCGTGAACTGTTCAAAGGGGAGTTTCTGTATTTTATCATTTCCCCAAATAAATACTGATCCATACATCAAATATTGATTTGTAAATACTGGGCTCCAGTTTGAAAGATAAATAGATTTAGTATTACTACAAACTTCTTTCCCCTCCTCCAGCACAGCAGCTCTGGTTAGATGTAAATGAGTTTGTTTTTTTTTTTTAAGATTTCATTTATTTGACAGAGAGACACAGAGAGAGAGGGAACACAAGCAGGAGGAGTGGGAGGGAGAAGCAGGCTTTCCGAGGAGCAGGGAGCCAGGTGCGGGGCTTAATCCCAGGACTCCTGGTATGATGATGACCTGAGCCTAAGGCAGATGGCTTAATGGAGTCTCCCAAGCGCCCCTAAATGAAGTATTCAGAGGTCCCTAATTCTCTGCTAGCCTCTGGCACTGACATTTAATAAGGCATTGACGGTTGAGATGTCTTTCTTGCTTTTGTTTTCTTAAAATCACCCAAGGAAATATCTTCTGTCACAGTATTATAGGTTCTATTACAGAACACCTTGCTCGAGTTTGTTTACATACTTAATAAAAAAATTGGGGTGGGTCTTTCTTTCCCTTTTTTTTTTCCTATTATCTTTCCCTATTTCTATCACTAAAAGAACATTCTTGGAGAAATGTCAGTTTAAGTTTTGCTCAGGAATCTAAGTATAGTTCCAGAAGAAAAATGAGCTGCACCTGAATAAGCAGGAGGCATTTTCAGAGGCAGACACACAACTGGCCCCAGTTAGAGTCAAGTGTTGCTCCTACGAATTTATTCAATATAAAGTTTCCAGACGTTTCCAGCTAGGAGCCCCGAGCAGAAAGCCTTTAACCATTAATATTCCATATGATGCAGTTCAGTCATCTCTTTGCTTGGCATTTAAAGTGGTTAAGCTGAAAACATGAAACCAGGACCCTGACAGAGTTTACATTCAGAACTCTGAAGCGGAGGTGTGAGACTGCCGAACCAGGAGGTGAGGAGTCTGTCTATAAGCAGAGGTCTCCGCGGCGCCTGGCTGGCTCACTTGGTGGCGCGTGAGACCCAGGGTTGTGAGTTCGAGCCCCACATTGGATGTACAGATAACTTTAAAAAAATTATAAGTAAAGATCTCTAGTTCAGGATAACCAAGGTCTCCTTTCTTGAGACCTGTTCCAAATCAGGATCTGCTTCAGTATTTGATAGAATATTAAAACATAATCAAAGGAAGGGTTTATTAATCATCCGCTCTGGGGAGATACTTTACATGGTTGTCACCGTGACTCCTTACCGCAGCCCTCAGCCGCTTCTGGAGACAGCTGGTGACAAGAACTGGGGTAAACTCATGTCTCACTCCAGAGCCTGTGCTTTTCTGCTCTGCAGCCTCCCAGACCCAAGATGATCGTGGCCAGAAATCCGACCACGTGGGAGGCTGTGAAGTGGTTCCGTGCCCAGCTGCTAGGAGACGGGGAGGGGAGAGAAGTGTCCCAGCCGGTGCGGCTGGGCTGTAACGGACAGAAGCCGGGAGCGGCTATGTCTGCCCCACCCATGACGAGAAGGTAAGGAAGGTGAGCAGTGGGAGCCTTCCAGATCTCACGGGCCAGGCCAAGAGGCCGCCAGCCGGCGAGGGAAAGAAAGGGAGAAAAGCAAACCGGCAGAGCTGGAGTCGGTTGCGGCAAAGAACAGCCAAGAATCAAAAACCAAACTGAATGGTTGGGAGTTGGGCAGGGAAGCCGAGGAAAAGGAGAGACAGAGGAGGGGAGTGATGTAAAGGAGCGAGGCCAGGAGCCACAGCACACACCGAAGGCCTTCCTTCTCCTTCACAGGCCTCTCGGAAATGCAGTCCGCTCACCTGTGACTCAGCAGACACTACTGTGGAGAATGGATTACTGCTTCCACCTCAGGAATCTCTCCTCCACATACAACCGCAGTGACTTTAAAATGTAAAATCAGGGGGTGCCTGGGTGGCTCAGTCAGTTGAGCATCTGCCTTCCCCTCAGATCATGATCCCAGGGTCCTGGGATCGAGTCCTATGTCGGGCTCCCTGTTAGCCGGGAGCCTGCTTCTCCCTCTGTCCCTCTCCTGGCTCATGCTCTCTCTCTCAAATACAGAAAGAAAATCCTTAAAAAATAAAAAATAAAGTGTGAAATCAGGGGCACCTGACTCTTGATTTCAGCTCAGGTCATGATCTCAGGGTCATGAAATCGAGCCCTGTGTCGGGCTCCGTGCTCAGTGGGGTGTCTGCTTGAGATTCTTCCCCTCTCCTTCTCCCTCACTCAAATAAATACATCTTTTTAAAAAATGTGAAATCAAACCACGTCATTCTCCAGCAAAGACTCACTACACTTAAAGTAAAATCTCTTCATTTGGCTTTTAAGGTCCTATACAATGTGGCCCTTCCTAGTTTCCCAAACTCTTGCCATGTCACTCCCTATCTTCTTGAGTTCTTCCTTTTTCCTGCCCCCAGTATTGCTCCAGGAACTCAGGGGCCATGCGTGTCTTGTGTGTATCAGCCTGCCCGGGTCTAGGCTGGATGGAGCACAGTAGACACAATCGTTGGAAAGAATGAAAGAAGCGGAGAGTCCGTAATGCAGCAAGTGTCCATTAGAGGGTTCCCTTGACCCTTGAGAACAAGACCAACTGTTCTACAAGCAGGTCCGCAGAAAAGGTCCTAATGAAAGTAGACTGATCCTAACACAGTAAATGCTTTCAAAAGGAGCACTCTACCAGCTATGGACGCTTCCTTCCACCACAGGACCAGACTCCTTTCTGCAGACAGCAGAGGGGATCCACACACAGCCGCCCACAGCGAGGCCGCCTCCCTGCTCCTCAGGGTTCCCACCTCCAATACCGTCCCCTTCAAAGGGCTGGGGTTAGGAGTACCAGAGACTGCACGTGGGCCCTGAGCTCATGTCTGCCACATGGAAATAATAAATGGCAGCTGCTGTTATTTCAAATCACTTAACGAAAGTTATTTTATCTGTAATAAATGCTTTCTCCAATCATTTTCCTGCATCCAAATCCTACTTCAGCCCGGTTCAAATACTGCCGCCCATCTATAGGGTGAGGAGACACGCTGGGTTCCCTACTCCCAAACCGCCCCCACCCCAGACTCCCCTTCACCTTCCCTTCACAGCCAAGCTTCTGAGCACAGTAGTCTATGTGGCCATTCATTCAGTGACTATGATCATTCGTTAGCACCTGCCACTATGCTGAAACTCTGTTGCTAAATCCAATGAAAACCTTTTAGTCTTTTTATTTTATTTTATTTTATTTTATTTATTTATTTGAGAGAGCATGAGAGAGGGGAAGTCAGAGGGAGAAGCCGACTCCCCATGGGGCTGGGAGTCCGATGCGGGACTCGATTCCGGGACTCTGGCATCATGACCCGAGCCAAAGGCCGTTGCCTAACCACCTGAGCCACGCAGGTGCCAAAACCCTTTCAGTCTCTGACGTGCTTGCCGTCTCACTAGCTGCTGACACTGCCGAGCACTCCTGCCTCTGAAAACACTCTGCACCCTGCTTCCTTCCCACCACTGGCCACTCTTTCATTCCCTGCTGCACACCGGGACCTCCACCCCCGCATACAGCCTGCGAATGCCGAAGTCCCACAGGTCTCTTGACTCTCTCAGGAGCTCCAAACCCAACCTTCCCATAAGCAGCACAAATTTAAAATGGCAAAAATGAACTCAGCATCTTACTCTATTACTGAATCATTGACCTTAATGAAGCAGCACAAGCATCCAGTCTGTGACTAGAACCACAAACCTCACGCCCCGCGGAGGGGGCCCCATCACCCCCCAGGGTCCCGGCTTCAAACCGCTTCACTGCAATGCTTCTGCCTTGGCTCCTCCTGTCTCCAGCCAGTCCCTCTGTTTTTTAAACAGCCTTATTGAGATAATAAACTCACCTACCATAAAATTCACCCCTTTAAAGTCAATACTGTGTGGGTTTTAGTTAACAAAGTTGTACCACCATCACTACTGCCTAATTTTAGAGTACTTCTATCACCCCAGGAAGAGTCCCCATACCCTGTAGCAGTTACGCCCCAGTGCCGCCTCCTCCTGCCCCAGCAACCACGAATCTGCTTTCTGTCTCTGTGGCCTGCCTATTCGGGCCACGTCACAGAAAGGCAGCTATACGACCTGCAGCCTTCCGGGGCTGTCAGAACCCCTGCCCCGCCTCCACTAATTCCACTCTTCGCTGGATTAAGCTTAATAAAATACAACTCGTGCCATGTCGCTTCCTTGGTTAAAACCCTCTCATTGGGGGCACCAGGGTGGCTCAGTGGGTTAAAGCCTCTGCCTTTGGCTCAGGTCATGATCCCAGAGCCCCGCATCGGGCTCTCTGCTCGGCAGGGAGCCTGCTTCCTCCTCTCTCTCTGCCTACTTGTGATCTCTGCCTGTCAAATAAATAAAATCTTAAAAAAAAAAACAAAAAAACCCTCTCATGGCTCCTGGTAGACGTCAGGACAGTGGTCATGCTCTTCCGCACCTGCCTCCTGCGTCTCCCTGCAGCCCGTCTACTTTATCCCCTTTCACTCAGCTTCCCAGACATAATAGACCATGTCACACCTCCACCTGTCTGCCCATGGGGTTTTGTCTGCTTGGAACACACTTCTCTGCTTTATCTATCTGACTGCCACTCACGTCGGAACACCCCACCAGCCAGGAACCCTCGCTAGCGACTCAGATGTCTGGTGCTCATGTTTCTACGGCACCTTCTAGAACAGTCATTATTCTACTGCACCGTAACACTGTTTTATCTGTCTCCCCATGAGACCATCAGCTACTAACTGAGGGCCCAGGTCCTGTTTCATGCTTCCCCTGCAGCATTTAGCACAGTGTCCAGCATGGAGGAGTCATTTAAGCACTTGTCAAATGAGTGTCAGTATGGTCTTGGAATTAGCATTAGTTTCGTGCACACCCCTCGACGCCCAGGAGGCAATGTGCAATAAAGAAGTTCAAAAGAAACACACCCCCCCGAATTTCACAAGATATTGCAAAAGGCACATGACTATGAGAACAGTGCCAAAAATAAAACATTCTTCTTAGAAAAAGTAATGGGCAAAAACCATTTGGATTTGGTAGAGTTCCGTGACAAAACAAATAAGATTGTTGTTTGATCTTCAGTGTCCCATGTTGAAAACCCGAAACTCATTAGCGATTTTGCCCTCTGAAAAACTGCTGGTAGAAGTTAGGTTCCAGAGGGCGCCTCAGTGGCTCAGTGGGTTAAAGCCTCTGACTTCACCTCAGGTCATGATCTCAGGGTCCTGGGATGGAGCCCCACATCGGGCTCTTTGCTCAGCAGAGAGCCTGCCTCCCGCACCCCTCTGCCTACCTCTCTTGCCTACTTGTGATCTCTGTCAAATAAATAAATAAAATCTTAAAAAAAAAAAGAAAGTTAGGTTCCAGAAAATAGTTGTCATTTTTACAGAAGAATTTAAGTAAATAAATACGTATAACAAGACATGAAGAGATAAAAGATAATTTTGCCGGGGGCAAAGCGGCTTAAAAAAGTACCTGAAGATACACCTTCTTCACACCGGGCACATAATCTGCAATCCGGCCAAAGAGCAGCCGTCCAACTCCTGAAGTGATGCCAATGCACATAAGAACCACCTCTTTGTTTTTTCCATCTTGAAATCTCTCGTTCACATATTTCATCTGTGGGCCAAAGAGAAAAAAGCGACACTAAATATGGTAGGAAAAATTGGCAAGTTTTGACACAAAATGCCTTTGTGTCTCCACAATGTTACAGACTCTCACCCCCTTCCAAATCCAAATATTCATAAAATTTCTTCTGTGCTAGTTTTTCATCAGAACATATGAAGACAAGGCTAATGTGATTTAGCTTGCATAAAAGAAACAAGAATCCTCACGAGAGGTCTTTATTCAAAAATGGGTTCCAACATGCATTCCTTTTTTTTTTTTTTTTTTAAGATTTTATTTATTTATTTGACAGACAGAGATCACAAGTAGGCAGAGAAGCAGGCAGAGAGAGAGAGAAGGAAGCAGGCGCCCTGCCGAGCAGACAGCCCAATGCGGGGCTGGATCCCAGGACCCTGGGATGATGACCTGAGCCGAAGGCAGAGGCCTTAACCCACTGAGCCACCCGGGCGCTCCCCAATACGCATTTTCCAAGTTAGCACAGAGCCATTAGCTAACGGAAGAGAACAGACTTTGAACATGTCGGACAACCTTGCTCTGTCAGGGTCACCTAAGAACGCCATCATCTGCTCTCCTTAAAGGCAGTTTAAGGCAGTTTCACATCTTCTTGGAGAACCGGAACTAAACGGCCACCCCTGAAATAAGCTGTCCTGGAGTTTCCAGGATAAAAGTGGAAGGGTCCCCGGCTGTGAATCTGCCCAGCTGTGTAGCATCAGGACAGACAGAGACACAGAAGCAGTTGAACACAGCGGTTAGGAGAAAACCCTCTTAGAAAGACTGCTTGGGTTCAAGTCTAGGGTCCATGCCTTATCAGCCTAGTGACCCTGAATAAGTTTTTAACCTCCAGGTTCTCAATTACCTTGTCTATAATATGGAGATAGCAACAAACCTCAGGAGGGTGGTTTTGAGGATTAAAATAAAGTATCTGTGTAAAGAACTTAGAATAGTGCCTGACACATTTAATAATGATAAAATATTAATTTTAGGGGCTCCTGGGTGGCTCAGTGGGTCAAGCGTCTGCCTTTGGCTCAGGTCATGATCCCAAGGTCCTGGGATCGAGCCCCACAGCGGGCTCTCTGCTCAGCAGGAGCCTGCTTCTCCCCCTCCTTCTGGCTTGTACACTCTCTCACTGTCTCTGTCTCTCTCTCTCAAATAAATAAAATCTTTTTAAAAAGATATTAATTTTAGGGTTTTTTTTAAAGGACCCTTTCCCTTAATTGACAGTGTGCCCAGAACAGTGACTATGAAATGGCCACCTGACAATGTGTTGGTGTTTTTTTTTTTTTTTTAAGATGTATTTATTTGTTTGACAGAGAGAGAGCAAAGCAGAGGGAGTGAAGAGGAAGCCCGAGCCACCCAGACGCCCTGACAATGTTTTAAAAGGCAGTGTGACCAGGCAGGTGCTATCTTGGGTGACAAAACACGCAACTCAGCACCCACCAGCATAAGCTCTGCTCCACAGCCCCAAAGTGTCACCCTCTCTTAGCACATCCATTCTCTCAATGAGCATCTGTGCTCACAGGAGAAAAAGCATGTCTGTCCTCCTACTGCTTTCTCTGAAACCACAGAGATGTTTTCACAAATCCAAACAATTGTTTGAAACAATCAGACTTACTGTTCCCTACACCAAACTTTGGCCTGAATTCCAGAAGCCTGCAAAGCAAATTACCCCAGCAAGTTCAACAGCCCAGTGTTTCCAGGTGGTCCCAGATGCCTTCAGGGATGAATGAATGCCATCCCCTTAAGAGACTTCCATTTTGTATCTTTATGCCCACTTGGATAGACCAACACCCGTGCATCTGCCTGTTCCTTTTCAAAACGGGCAACTCCCATCCCCAACTTCTGCATTTTCACATTGGTCCAGAACAGCCCTTTCACCTCATCAATCCCTCACGCATCACTTGCCCACTGTCCACATTTGTATTCTTTACTTCGGGATTCAAGGCCCCTCATAACCTCTCAGCAGTCGATCTTTGTGCCCTTATTACCTACTGACCCTCTACTGAAAAGCAGAAAATGCAGATGTCTACAGGTCTCGGGCAAGTAGCATTAAGGAGTAAAACACGCTTGTCGGAGAGAGGGAGTTCATTATTTCTATACAGGACCACCACCTTGCCAAGTCTATCTCCCAGCCCCCTTTTATTTTAAAAGCAAGTCAGAAATTTTTTGTTGAAATGTTGGCACCTACCTTAAATTTGGAATCCAGCAAGCTCCAACCCCATGCAAGCCAAACAGAACATGTCTGCAAACTGCATTAGGCTGTTAGGCTGGCTTTGATCTTAGCCCGAAACCCATGTGCCCAGCAGATAGGTTTATTCAGCGTCGCTTAAATGCGTCTCATATTTTTTCTTACCTCTCTATATTTCTGCTACCTCTTGTGTCATTTTTGCCTTTCTGAATCCCACCCATTCTTTAAGACTCTGCTCAAACCCCACCTTTTCTATAAAGCTGTCCTTGATCACCTGTCTTACATCCACTTCTTGTTACTGCCTAATGTTTTCATTGGCACCTTAAGTACTGAAAGTTCCTACCCAGCCTTTCTAGCTTCTAAAGCTACATATTCTCTTGTGTAAACTCTTATATGTCAAACTAGACCTATCCACCTGCCTGTTCCAAAGACACCACAAAGTCAGCAAGCCCCATTCTGAACTCCTTTCCCCTTCTCAACCTGGCCTCCCTCTGTTTCTGGCAACACTACTACTGTTGTCCCCATAACCACAGGGAGAAACTGAGTAACCATCCTAGATTACTCCCTCTCCCATCCCCTAAGATCCAGGAGTCACCCCTAAACTCTGATGATTTTACCTCCTACCCTTCTCAGACACACTTTAGTTTAGGTTCCTTTTTGTTTGTTTGTTTGTTTTTAATTGAAGAATGGTAAAGTGATAGTACAAAGCTCCTGAGAAGGAGGGGACCCGAGAGAGGGGTGCCACAGTTTAGGTTCCTATCACTCCTCACTTAGACAACAGCCTTCGAGCATGCTTCTGGCTTGCGGACCCACTCCTGAATCGCAGTCTCTTCTCTAAGACCACCAGATGAAGTTCAAAATTAAAATACTTCTCAGCCTAAGATCCTTTGCTGGCTCCCACAGTCTTCAGGGTAAAGCTCCGACTCCTGGTTGGACAGATGAAAGCCTTCCTGCTTTGCTGCCACAGCCTCACCTCCAGCTCCTGGCACGCTAACACTGTGCTGCCCCTTTTGGTAGCTACTAGCCATGTGGGGACTACTGAGCCCTGAAAATGGAGCTAGTAAGTACAAAACCACACGACCAATTTGGAAGACTTACTGAAAACAAAGCACGTAAAATACCTCAATAATTTAAAAACTGACTCCAAGCTGAAATATTTTGCCTGTATTAGTTACTACCTTCATAAAATTGTTTAAGATTTGGAAACTAGAAAATTATAAATTACATACGCAGCTTGCATTGCATTTCTATTGAATGGTGCTGATCTAAGAAATCCACTTGTGGCTGCACAGAGGAGAGAGCTGTTGATAAAGGTAATCTCTAACTGGCTTATTTCTCTGGGTCCTTATCACCCCCCATGAAGTGAAATTAGACAAAGTGGAAAGATGGATTCCAGCTCATTCTGAAGAAAATAAATACCCTGACTTACGGCAGGTGGGATATAATTATGTGTATTCACCAGCTTTATTTTGGAATTTGAATCCAAACTTAATGTATTATTCTACTTCAGTAAGTACCCACAGGATCTATTATAACTTTTTAAAAGACATTCTTCAGTATTCAAGAAAACTAAATTCACTAGCCATTCTTTTGATAAAACTAAGAACACCTGACTGCCAAAGTGCTATCATCTTTTATTAGTGCTTTATTTCTCCCCTTGTCCTACTTTATAATCCTATATGAAATACTACGGTGAAATATTTGGGGCCTTTTGAAAGTCGGTAAGTTTGGTAAATTCAAACTACGCTTAAGTGGAAACTTACTTCCTCAACTATAAGGGGTGTTATTTCATTGAAATGTATTGCTGCTGTTGCTGTTAAAATAAAACAAGTACTTCAGCTTCTAATACCTCCTCCCCACCAGCAGCCAAAATCTGCAAGCTAAAAAAGTTTCTCTGGTCAGTAAGTGAGGGAATTTGAGGGCCCGGAGAACGGAATCTAGGGATGCTGGGTCTCTGGGTCCGAGAGATGCTTCCTCACTGAGGTACCAGTACCCAGAAGATCTGATGTTTTCTCCTTACAGCCTGGGCCTCCCATGATTGCCACAGACTATTTTATGAGTCTCTACCTACGTCTCATCCTCTGGAGACTGGCATGCACTGTAGCAGAAAGCATGAATACTGGGCAAAATTGCTATGTCTACTAACGAGTTACATGGATAAGAACATGAAAATATTGGACAGATGTTTCCATACTTGATCTAACTTATTTTAACCTTTTTTTTGTTGAGGGAGGGGGCAGGCAGACGAGGGGAAGAGGTAGAGAGCGAGCGAGCGAGCGAGCGCGCAAGAGAGAATCCTCAGCAGGCTCCATGTAGAGCACAGCATGGAATTTGATCCCACGACTCTGAGATCTTGACCTAAGCCCAAATCAAGAGTCAGAGACTCAACTGACTGAGCCACCAGGCGTGCCTTAAATCTCACTTTTTTTTAAATGAGCATTTTCTTAAAGATTTATTTTAGAGAGAGAGAAAGAGAGGGAGAGAGAGACACACTCAAGCAGACTCCCTGCTGAGTGCAGAGCCCAAGGCAGGGCTTGATCGCGGGACCATGAGATCATGAACAGGACCACTGCACTGACTGAGCCACCAGACACCCCTAATCTAATTACAGGGCTTAAAACGGAGGCCACTAGTGCAAAAGGAAGAACACCATTCTGTAGAGCAGCTGTTTCAAGCAGACTTTATCTGAACTTGTGTGTGCCTTCCACGCAGGAGTCAGTCTTTTATTTCTTCCCCCAAACATGTGTTTACTTCTCTCACAGATGACTAAAACCTCGCTGACACTTTGAATGCCCCCTGCTCCTGAAACATTTTTCATCATTTGAGCAAGAACTTTTGTTAACCATAAAAGCTATTTTTGGACTGTGTGAAACCCTATTTACTGTTTTGTTACCCGAAGTAACCAAGAACTCATATCCCTAAATATCTGCTCATTCTACACTATGGGTGAAAGAAAGAAAAAAAAAACAAACACAAAGCAGTTCACAGTTTTCCTTTCCTCCCAACCATTCCCACTTCAAGTAAATGGTGATTCAACCTGTATCTGCAGATGACATGTTTCTGACCAGCCAGCTGAAGGGACAGGTCCCTTTCCCCTTACTGGAGCCCAGAGGCAGATTCCTTTTGAGAGGCTGGGGAAGGAGCCCAAGAAAGTCATCTTGCTGGGTTGGCTTCTCTCCTCTCTCCACGTCTCCCCTGCGGAGGAGCCAAGGCACCAGACACAGGGAGACATCAGACCTAGTGTTCTTCCAGGAAGAATCCAGGCTGAGTCCTCTGGTTTTTAGTCAACCATGAAGGAAACTAAATGAGTGGCCACAGTATAAAACCAGCTCCAATAAAGCTGATAAATGCGGTAGAAACTCAAGCGTCTCCTTGACAAATAGCTGCACAACAGAAGAATACCCAATAGGAGGGAACCCTACAGCACCTTATTTGCAGAAACCCTCGAAACCCAGTGGTGGTACATACCAGCAAAGCAAGGAAGTCATTGGTCAAAAAGGTCTAATAATTAGGGGCACCTGGGTGGCTCAGTGGGTTAAGCCTCTGCCTTCAACTCAGGTCAGGATCCCAGGGTCCTGGGATCGAGTCCCGCATTGGTCTCTCTGCTCAGTGGCGAGCCTGCTTCCTCCTCTCTCTGCCTACTTATGATCTCTGTCTGTCAAGTAAATAAATAAAATCTAAAAAAAAAAAAAAAGGTCTGATAATTACCTACTGCTGTTTTCTGGAAGTATGTGACTTGGCCAATGCCATAATGATCTTTAGCCTCAACTGTCCTTGTCTCCAACTTTTTACGGGGATGGGTGACCTTTGCTTAATGTCTTCTATTTAACATTATGTAACTTATTACATAAAGAAGATGATCAAACTTTTGTTGGACTGTGTATCTTTGGGGAACAGTTAAAGAAGAGGAACTAGGGGACGCTTCAAGATAACTATTTCTGATGCTGGGCGTGCGGTAACAGCTGCTGGGTCAAGTTCAGAGTGCTAAAAAAAAAAAAAAAAAAAAACCCAAAAGGCAGTAATGTCAGGAGGCTGGGAAAGCAAGACAGAAACCGCCCCAACAGAGCATGGCTGGTGAGGGTGCTACCAGAGCTTCGGCTGCCTCTGCAGAACTCGCCCCAGAAAAAGCAACAGTATTTGTCACCGGAGGTTGTTGCAGTTACTGTGGCCTTTGAGAGACAAGCAGATTCTGGTAACGCAGCCTTATCTGTCCTTGCCTGGGAGGATTCTGACTCCCTGACCTTCCGCCCTTCTTCTTCATGTCCATGACAGCAAACTGGACAACAGGCACTCATTCTGTCCCTAGAAAAAACCTGCCTCTCTTATGGTACGTGCTACGGCCAAAAATGCGGCATTAACGCTGCACAATATTTTCAGGGGTTTTGTAACAAAGATTTTTGCAGCTCCCTACTTTCCAACAAGGATTCGGAGTTCAAAGCGCTTCTAGACACTTTCTCTTCGCCCCAGAGACGAGCGGCTTCTGCCTGGTGCCTGTCACTTGCATGCAACCTCCATCCAACATTTGAAAAGCTATTCCATCCCTCTAAGAGACCGGTCTGCTGAAAATATACTTCTTTAAAGACAAACTCAGCCTGGCCCCTTTAAAAATTAGAAAGGGAGCAGAAAGCCTGCTAGAGTAGTTAATGGATAATCTTAGAATTTGTTGCAAATCAAAACTTTACACTACCCTTTGACTTCACAGTAAGATGAATAGAAATCTGAATAGGAAATAGGGTTTGGTCTGTTTTTTTTCTTCCTCTGTCTTTTTTAAGCAACTGTGTTTTCTCTATCTCAGTTTCTGCTAAGAAAAGGAAGTAAATTAAAACAACAGGGGCATTCACTTAGAAAGTTTTTTTTTTTTTTTTTTTAACATGTGGACTGTGCACCAGCAAGCCCACTGAGGTGATCAAAGGTGGAAAAAAACTAAACTCACAGACTTGGAAACACAAAATTAAGCCCTTTATCTCAAAATAATATTGAAATACAACTGATGGCTATTAAAAGATATTCCTTGATCAGCCTCCAATGTTTTAGCTTGTTAAATTTGATCAACTGTGCTTTGAGAATAAAACAGTGCTAAGATCTGCTTGAAGTACGATTCACACAAACATACAATTCTTGTCCTACCAACATTTTTATGAATTGCCATCTTCAGGCATCCCAGTGCCTCTTACTAACAAGATGTTTCTGTCAGCACCACACCTGTGGAGCAGGTACCAACCGCCTCCTCAGCAGCTGACTAGGTCAAGAGCAGACCTTTGGCCTGACAGGATTTCCCGAGGCACAGGGAGTGGGCTCCGTTGGTTTTCTGAAACAGCCAGTCTTTCCATTTCATCACAATGGGCTTCTGTGGTGTCAGTAATCACAGCTGGCGCTGCTAAGATACGTTAAGGTCAGGACTGAGAAAATAGAGGAAGAGTTTCTGAATGACGGTTACTTAACAGCCACCAAGGAGCAAAAGAAAAACCAAGACACAGAAGAGTTCAGGAGGAAGAAAAATGGCTGATGGCTCAAAAAACCCTGATCTGATTTTAAAAACATCTTCTCATTCTAAAATTTCTTTAAAGCACTTATTTTGCCTTTTTTTTTTTTTAAAGATTTTATTTATTTACTTGAAAAAGAGAGATCACAAGTAGGCAGAGAGGCAGGCAGAGAGGAAGGGAAACAGGCCCCCTGCCAAGCAGAGAACCCAATGCGGGTGGGACTGGATCCCAGGACCCTGAGATCATGACCTGAGCTGAAGGCAGCGGCTTAACCCACTGAGCCACCCAGGTGCCCTGCCTTTTTTTTTTTTTTTTTTTTTTAAACAATAATTTCCCGGAGATTAAAAAAAAAAAAAAGGCAAAACAAAAAACATAAATAGTCCATCCTTGACATAGCATTCACTAGATTGGCTCTAGATTTGGCAAAGTGTTCTAAGGAATGATCAGTCAAATCCAGTTTTGGATTTTAATGCCAGTTCAAATAATCCTGAATTTTAGGAGATGGACTTCAACTTCAAAGAGAAAATAAATCGCTAGGGTTTGGGAGTAACTTGAAGTTTAGTGACCCTGACAATTTCTATGCCAGATATCTCACGAATTATCAAAAACTGTGCTAGTCCTTCCTGAGCAATGAAAGATATTTAATCTGTTGAGTTTATTTACATTTATTAATTCCACCTAAACCTAAATTTGATTCAAAACAGTCTCCTTCTTGGCGTCTCATTCCTGGCACAGACTCGGTGCTCTCTTAGACCCTTGGTTCCCAGCTAATTTTGATGAACACAGTGCACTGAGAATTAAGACAGTGTCTGTCTGGGGGTCAGGCCTGATTCTTGATTTCAGTTCAGGTCATGATCTCGGGGGTTGTGGATCTCTAGGTGTGGAGCCTTACTTGGGATTCTCTCCCTCTGCCTCTGCCCATCCTTCTTGTTAAAAACAAAAACAAAAGCAAGAGTGTCTGCCTGTGAAGGAGTTAGAGCATCTGCCCTCTGGTAACATGGCTGCAGAGGGCTCAGCCCCAGTCCAAAACCCGCCTGCGTGACTAATACTTCAAAGAGCACTCTGAAAATACACCCCAGCCACAGCAGCCCTGCAGGCGTGGATTCCTGTTTGTGATGAAAGCTCTTCTGAGCTATCTTGGGTTTCCATGTTTGCGTGTGTTTAGAAAAGGGGAGGTGTCCCACTCCTCCCGGCTTTGTAAAGGCATACAGTGATGAGTCTTCTCTATAATTCTAAGAATTATCTAATTGCTAACCAACTCCCTAGTATCACATCAAGTTAAAAAAAATTTTTTTTATCTGAATGATGATGAAAAATAGTTAGAATTGGGCCTAGATCAGTTTTCCTACCACTAATGTCATTTCCATATATTTCTGAGATTGTCTACCCCCAGCTTTTTCTTTTCTGTTCTTTATTACCCTTTCCTAAGAAATTATTTTAAATATGTATGTGCAGTTCTGTTTTGTGGTTTTAAAGTTTCAGGAAGAAAAAGACCACACTGCTAGAGAGGGACAGATAAGAAAATGGAAAGCCTGAATGGTCTAGATTAAGGATGCCGGCACAGCAGAGAGAAAACTTTTGTGATTGAGAGTTGGAAGGTCCAGGCATAGCAGGGGGAAAAAAATCTTTGGAGCTGAATTATGAGCTCTACCCCTTACTGATTTTCAGATCTTGGACATCAGTTTCCTGATCTGAAACCAATACTGCATGTTTGTTCACAATTTGGCCAGTAACATCCCCTCAGGGGTGTTTTGGAAATTTGTGGAGGGCATTTTAATCTTTCTAATAAGGTTGTGCCCAAGTATTAACTTTTTAAAAATTTTTAAATAAAACTTATATGACCTAGTATTTACCATTTTAACCATTTTTTTAAGTGTACAGTTGCTGGGCATTAAATACACTTAGCCTCCGCTGCCACCACCACCTTCTATCCCCAGAACATTCTCGTTTTCCCAGACTGAAACACTGTTGCCATGAAATTTCCCCAAACCCCTGGAAACCACCACCATTCTACTTTGTTTCTATGAATGTGACTACTCTGGGTACCTCGGTATTTGACCTTCTATAGCTTATTTCACTCAGCGTAATGTCTTCAGGTTTCTTCCATGCTGTAGCGTGTAGCCCAAGCATTAACGCCAGAGGCTGCTTTTAGGCAACAGGCTTGAGCAATGGAAACCTGAGCAAGGCAAAAGGGTTCACAGTGACCACCGACCACCGAGCTGACCCAAACAAGCTCATTAAGTGACCCACCTTGAAACAGCCATTAGGCCCTAACTGACCATTACAACCAAGCACAAGCAAGATTACTAAGAAAGGACGGTAAGTTCCCACAATCCTTCCCTCTGCCCTCTAACTGGTGCACCACCACCACCTTGTCAGAAGACAGTCCCTCCTTTGCTGTCCTACCCACTCCTCCCTTGCACCGTATTCAACAAACTTCTATCTCCTTTGTTCTGTCTTGGGTGAATTCTCTCACACCTGTGCCACCAGCCCCCACCCAGCTGGAATGCCCCACATTTGGTGGCCAGTTTGGAGACCCTCTGTCCGCTCTGGACTCTCTCCAGATTCTCCAGGAACTTCTCGGGACTTTCCCTCAACGGAACTGACTCTCGTAACCTCTGAGCAAACTTACTCTTTGGTGAGGATCTGAAGCCCCACGGGGAACACGCCAGACCATCCTAGCCTGAAAGGGTGAGGGATCCCCCCCTCCCTCTCCTTTTTCTTTTCAGCCCTTTGGCAACCAACCCCAGTACTCCCCAGACAACTGGATGTCTCTGACCAAAACGGCTCCCTGTTGCGGTCTGAAGGTCTGAGGGCAAACAGGTTGGACTGCCCATGCCTGTGAGGGTGAAGGACCCCTTTCGCTCTCCTCCCAATCCATCTACAGCTCATCTAGGCTGAACGGGCACCCCTTAGAGACTCAGTTGGGATCCTCTCTTGAGACTGGCTGACTCTCAGCTTCCTTGCTTCCCTTCTTGCCTTTGTTCTGGCAGATCCAGCTGCTGTCTTGACCTATAGGCAAAACACATTTCCACACATCTGAGGGGTGAGTTCTCTCCCTTCTTTTTCCAACGCTGCCAACCATGTGTCCGGCTTTCCCTGTTGCAGGAGACACCCCGGCAAGGATTGCAACTGCCATTCGCCCGTGACCCTCTCCTTGGTGGGTTGCCCCAGAAGGGTCAGTTGCCCTGCATAAGGTCCCATATTTTTCAGGTCAGTGGGAAGCCCTGACTGAAAGTGCGACCAGAAGTCAGAGTCTTGGGGCACCTGAATGGCTCAGAGGGTTAAGCCTCTGCCTTCAGCTCAGCTCATGGTCAGGGTCCTGGGATCGAGCCCCAGGAGGGAGCCTGCTTCCCTCTCTCTCCACCTACTTGTGATCTTTCTCTTTATGTCAAATAAATAAAATCTTAAAAAAGAAAGAAATATAGAAAGAAAGACGATAGACAGAAGTCAGTTTCATTCCTTTTGGTGGGACAGCTCTTTGGAAATCGGCAGCAGTCTTTCCCACTCTGGGACAAACCTCCTCTATTCCTTTGCTCACTCTTGGGCTGTATTCTTTAAAACTGGAACAAATCTACAGACCTATACCCCTGGAACAAATAATACATTTTATGTTAAATTAAAAAATTAAAAATTAAACTTAAAGAAAAAGAAAGTATACTTCTGGGAGAAAAAAAAAATACTGGAACAAGTTATAAATTTGACCCCCAAAGCCTGAGGAAAAACATTTCTTCTTTTTATGTAACATTTCCTGGCCTCAGTACAGATCAAGAGGTATGGCTCCTCCACAGAACCCTTTCTTATAATACTATTTTCTAACTTGGCCTCTTTTGCTGGAACACTTCCAAACAGTCGGAGGTCTCGTAGGCACAAAGCTTCACAGCACTGTCCCCCAAATCCTGACCTCCACAAAAACTGTAGAATTTATCTTGCTCAGTTTCATGGCCCATCTGACCCTGTGTATAGCTTGCATAGTCTGTGGTAACCTGAAACTTTCAAGTTTTGCTTCAATGATAAAATGAAATCATTGGACAGTGAAGTCATTTCCAAATAAAATAAAATATTAAAGTATTGATTACTAAATATAGGTTTATGCTTTTGGCTTCCCACTGCAGAGAAACTAAAGATACCTGGGTCTGTAGGAAAACATGCTTTGTGCCTTATTGGAAGACTGTCCTATGAAGGGAAAGCTTTAGTAAAGAATTTTGGGACGCCTGGGAGGCTGAGTCGGTTAAGCATCCAACTCTTGATTTTGACTAGGTCATGGTCTCAGGGTCGTGAGATGGAGCCCCACTTCATGCTCCTCACTCCGTGGGGAGTCTGCTTTTCTCTCTCTCTCCCTCCCTCTACCCCCTTCCACTCTACCCCTGCGCCCACATGCATGTGCAAACTCTAAAACAACTTTTTAAAAGAATTTTGGGGCCGCCTGGGTGGTTCAGTCAGTTAAGCATTTGCCTTCAGCTCAGGTCGTGATCCCAGGCTCCTGGCATCGAGTCCCACATCGGGATCCCTGCTCAGTGGGGAGTCTGCTTCTCCTTCTCTGCTCCCACTCCCCCTGCTTGTGCTGTCAAATAAATAATATCTTTAAAAAAAATAAAAAAGACAGTTTTCTTGGATTAAGTCTGCTCTTAATAAGAAAATGGAAGAGGTTGTTTTTGTTTTCTCTGTATCTGCCCAGAAAACCAAAGTTTCTGTTTTGTCTTTGTTGGGTCTTTGGTTACTTAAGAGAACTAAAACTTCTCAATATTAAAGGAGCTAAGTTTGGCTAACAACTGTGTAACCCTCTTTTTGCCTTTGGATAAATAAATTTGGGTAAATAAATTTTAAGTGTTGTAATGATCTGTAATCCTATTTGGGCAGGCACTTTATAACTTTGAGGGTTTTTTTAGGCAAAATTCCCAAGATTCAAATTCTAAATGAAATCTTTTTGACTGAGCTTGTTTATTCAGTATGCTAACTTAATCCAGAATTTAGAAATTATATGAAATCCCTGAAGTTTCAAAATGTTTTAGTATAGGGTCATCACTTGACATTCTAATTATTAAAATGCTAGGTGTCACAGAAATAACCGGATTTCCTGGTCTGCTGCATTATAATGTATTCTCAGATCAGATCTTCAACCATGTCCACTTCTAAGGGTTTTGTGGGGTGTTTTTTTTTGTTGTTGTTTTGGTTTTTTTGGTCATTTATAGTTGCTCTGTTGCTCTTGCAAAATGAGTTTTGTCTTCAAGGGGATTCATAAAAAAGACTTTGACAAATAGAGGTTTTTGAGGTCTTTAAAATCATAAAATTAAAATGGGTAAGAATTTCCAGAACCAGCCAAAAAAAGCTGCATTCCAACTGAAGAATTAGTCACATGAGACTAAGTGAATTCAGGAAGATGACTATAGTTTTAGTGAGTCTTGTTTAAAACATTGCTGATTCTCTAATGTTTGCTCTTCCAGATTAAGGAGATTTTCTCTTAAAATATATATGACTTACAGAGGTTTGATAAAGCATTCCCTTGTGAACAAATGGAAACCTTTTTTCTCCCCACCTGAACTTTCTGAAATTCCAAAATTCTCACTCAGTATTCTTCCTCCCATGGCAATTATAGTTATTTGCATAAGATCGGTAAGAATCTGTTCTCCTTGTAACAGGACACCACTGGAAACATTGGTTATTTTACCAAGGCTTTGATTAGAATGTCACATTTGAGAGAGACATGCACAGCCTCCAATATGACCAAACAGTTTTAAGGAATAAGGCTGACACCACGGAGCCATAAAGCCCGTTGGAAATGTTGGCTGGAGAGCTTGCTTACAGAGTTGCCGGCAGCTTTACCAGGGAGTTAAGAATGTCACTTCCTGGCAGATGCAGGAACCTCAGGATATTTTGGGAACCTCAAGAAGAGGAATTTGCCCAAATCTACAGGTACTGCAGGCACATATGTCTAATAGCACGTATTTGGCTTGGTTTCTGGCCTAGAAATTCTATTATAAGTTCAATCTACAGATTCCTTATAAAAAGTTCCAACAAAACTGGATTTAAAGGATCTATTTGATCAATCACTATTCTTACTGAGTTTATGTAAATAATTAGGCCAAGTTTGTTTGGGATTTTTTTGTATGTATGTACCTAAATTTTTAAATTTAAATTGAACTAACGGGGCACCTGGGTGGCTCAGCGGGTTAAGCCTCTGCCTTCGGCTCGGGTCATGATCCTGGGGTCCTGGGATTGAGCCCTGCATCGGGCTCTCTGCTCAGTGGGGAGCCTGCTTCCTCCTCTCTCTCTCTGCCTGCCTCTCTGCCTACTTGTGATCTCTCTCTCTCTGTCAAATAAATAAATAAAATCTTAAAAAATAAATAAATTGAATTAACATATAATATATTAATAGTTTCAGAGGTAGAGGTCAGTGATTCATCAGTCTTATATAACACCCAGTGCTCATTATATCACTGCCCTCCTTATGCCCAGCACCCAGTTACCCCCCACCTCCTCTCCAGCAACCCTCAGTTTGCTTCCTATGATTAAGAATCTCTTATGGTGGGGCGCCTGGGTGGCTCAGTGGTTTAAGCCGCTGCCTTCGGCTCAGGTCATGATCTCAGGGTCCTGGGATCGGGTCCCGCATCGGGCTCTCTACTCAGCAGGGAGCCTGCTTCCCTCTCTCTCTCTCTGCCTGCCCCACATCTACTTGTGATTTCTCTCTGTCAAATAAATAAATAAAATATTTAAAAAAAAATAAAAAAAAAAAAAAAGAATCTCTTATGGTTTGTCTCCCTTTCTGATTTCTTCTTATTTTTCTCCTCTCTTCCCTTATGATCCTGTACTGTTTCTTAAGTTCCACATATCAGTGAGATTATATAATTGTCCTTCTCTGATGGAATTATTTCACTTAGCATAATACCTTCCCATTCTATCCATGTTGTTGCAAATGTCAAGACTTCATTTTTTCATGGCTAATATTCCAATATATATACACCACATCTTCTTTATCCATTCAACTGCTGATGGACTTTTGGACTCTTTCCATAGTTTGGCTATTGTGGACACTGCTGCTATAAACATTGGGGTGCAGGTGCCCCTTTGGATCACGACATTTGTATCTTTAGGGTAAATACCCAGTAGGTAAATACCCATAGGACAGTTCTACTTACAACTTTTGAGGAACCTCCATACTGTCTTCCAGAGTGGCTGCACCAGTTTGCATTCCCACCAGCAGTGTAAGAGGGTTCCCTTTTCTCCACATTCTTGCCAACATTTGTTACTTCCTGACTTAGTTTTAGCCATTCTGCCTGGTGTGAGGTGGCATTTCACTGTGGTTTTGATTTATATTTCCAGTTAGGCCAAGTGAGTTAAAACTGGACTTGTTTTACAAACAAATTAGTCTTAGGGTGTCTGGCTGGCTCAGTTATTGGAGCATGTGATCTTGTGGTCATGAGTTCAAGCCCCATGCTGGGTGTAGAGATTACTTAAATAAAACTTCAAACAAATAAATGAATTAGTCTTGATTTAGCTATCTGGAAATAAGGGTGAATTCAGAGAGAAAAATTATGTTTCAGTAACACATCCTTATGGATTAGATTCTAGCTTTGGTTAACTGTCTTTATTTTTTATTGGGGGAGCAGAGGGAAGGAGAAAGAGAATCTAAAGCAGGTTCCATGCCCAACATGGAGTCCGATGTGGGCCCTGGTCTCACAACCCTGAGATCATGACTTGAGCTGAAATCAAGTATCAGACGCCTAACCAACTGAGCCACCCAGGCACTTCCAATTAACTGTCTTTAAATGTTTGTTGTTTGCCTAATCTAGACAACCTGAGGTAAACTTCAGAGAAATTGCCACAATAGCTTATGTACAGACAATCTTCATGCTTGTTATTCTGTGGGTGGGGATAATAACAGGACCCAGTGGGCATATGATTATTTGAACAGCTGGAAAATGGGATGGACTCCCCAACACCTGTATAACTCAACTATCACTCTGACCAATCCTGTGGGGCTGGCAGGACAAAATCACTCCTTAAAAGCTGAAGTCTATCCCACTCCACGCAGTTAACTATGGACTTGTGGAGATAATGAATGGCCCACTTTCCTTATCTGTCCACTTATACTGGATGAGATCCTTGGGGGTGCCCACATCCCCAGACAAGTCTGCTCCCACTTGCCAGTGATTCTTCATATTAGGCTATTTGCTAAGCCTAGACCTCAAAGAGAGCTTCTTGATGGTTTTATCCCCTAGCCGTATTTGTCCGAGGAGCCACCTCCATTGATGTAAAATTCCAAGTAGAGGCTTTGGTCAAGCATAGATAGAACGGCCACCTTTAACTATGTCCAACATGCAGTTATTCAGAAATTCGAAACGTGGCCCTCTGAAACCAAATGGCCCTTGATATCCTGCTGCAGCTCAAGGAGAAACGTATGCTCTATTAAAACAAAATGTTATGTATATTCTCCAGATTACCATGAAAATGCTACAGGGTTACCAGAAGGCATGAATATTCAGATTGGTGCTTTAAACGATCCTCTCTCCTTTAATAGGTTAAACTCCTGGACTAGAGGAAGATTTTCATCAACTATCAAAGGTCTTTTATTTGGGCTTCTCTTTCCCATAATAGCAATATCACTACTACTACTACTACTACTACTACTATTACTATTACTTTGATGTATTTTCTGATGTCTCTCCACCCGGTGTTAAGATTCCTTTACTGTCATAACTTTGAGCTGACAGATGACCTTTTCTGCTCAGGGAGATTCATACACGCTGTTTAGCTTGGATTTGGCTGCCTCTGTCTTTTATAATTCCTACATATAAATTCCCAACTGACCAATACTGACCTATAGCTAAGGACATCTCTATGCCCCTCATTCAGCTCCTGAGAAGCTCCTGAAGAGGTCAAAAAGCCAAAGATCCGTCATCGTCGCTCTGTCAGCAGGGGGATACAAGAGGCCACTTTTAGGCAACAGGCTTGAGCAATAGAAACGTGAGCAAAGCGAAAGGGCCCACAGTGACCACCAACCACTGAGCTGACTCAAACAGGCTCATTAAATGACCCACTTTCAACTAGCCGTAGGCCCTCACTGACCATTACAAGAGTCCTAAGCCCTAAGTTGGTAATCTTAAGATTACCAAAAAAGGGAAAATTCCATATGTTCCCATATTCCCTCACTCTGCCTTATAACTCTGGCTCCTCACCACTGCCTCATCACAGACAGTCCCTCCTTTGCTGTCCTGCCCGCTGCTCCCTTGCAGTATATTCAGGAATCTTCTATCTCCTTTGTTCTGCTTTGGGTGAATTCTTTCACACCTGTGCCACCAGCCCCCACCCAATTGGGATGCCCCACATTTGGTGGCCCCCCATCTGACTGGTACACCCCACATCAACTTTTAAAATACATGTGATTTAATGAAAAATTACTTATTTTATTTCTTCTCCTTCTATAAAGGCAATTATTTTCATTAAATTATGTATACAGTTAGCTTTTATGACCCAGGTATTTTATTTCAGGAGAGAAAAGGAGGTCCTGGGCCTGACACACTGCTCTAGATATGTGACAGGGTTGCTGTGAAGGTAAATGTGCTGCAAAGCTCAGAAAGCCCCTCACAAGGAAGAGGGGGGACAGGGACACTAGGATCAATTATCCTGACCCTAAGATTCAGTATCCTGCAAGCTGAAGTGCCGGAACAAAGCAACACTTGGCAACGAACTGTGGGAAGTCCCTGAGGCGGCTCCTGAAGAGTAAGAAACATAGAAAAGAAAACCATGTGTTCATACAAATAGAGACACAATTAAGTAAGCACAGGCACACTTGACTTACGTTGAGGCTATTAAAATGTTTCATAAATTCAATCATCAATATATGGTGATATTTTAAACTCCACACATGGGTGTAAAGATCAAGAGAGGCATGGCCAGCTGTTGCTGGGCTGTGGTCATCCTCAGTCATCTGAATCTTCTGGAAGCAGCCAGGAGAAGGGACAAGGCGTAGGAGATACCATCTCATCTCAACACTATGTACCTCTTACCACTGGATTTCCCTATCTTTAAATTGCTCCACACTGAAACTAGACAAGGTATTTTATTTCTATTATTTAACCATACCCTTACACTGTGTGTGGGTGTGTGTGTGTGACCAGAGAAAGTCTCCAAACCAACTAAGGTCTTTCCCTGTACGAGTGAGAGAAAACTGTTACACCTTCAAGGTCTATTACACTGAAGATCAAAAGAAAAAAGAATTTAAGAACATAAAGTGCTATTAGAATAAGAAGTAGTCACAAGTAGAGAAATTAGTAGAACACATAGTTCAGCAATTCAGCCAATCCACAAACCCAGGATGAAACTGGCCCCAAAATATTTTGAGCGCCACACACAGGTCAGGCACTAGAGATGGAGCAAAGGAAAGGGAGCTCTGCCCTGCCTCTGATGCGTCCAGTCTACTTTACCCCTTTATTCTTTACCATTTCCTGAGGTGTAAAGACAATTCCCACACAAAACCCCCCAATATATTTTGTAGAAAAAGCCACAGTTTTCACCAGCCTTTCCCATACTTACATTGAATTCATTATAGAGTATAAAAGCCTGACAAAAAGATGCTATTGCTGGTTTCAATTGAAGTTAAAAAGATGTCTGTCGATTTCTTTCTCTCCCATAAATTCAAAATCTCTTAGGAGTTTGGAGTCTATATTCTGAGGATAATTTTCATGACTGCATAAACCATGTATCACTTCTGAAAGCTACTGCTGAATTCTACAAATACTTATTTTTTGCCTAACTAAATACAATTTGGAACGCATGACAACTTACTGCCTTACTAAAAGCAGCAGCTCTGTTTTAGCTTACTTATCTGCAAATGATCAGTTTTCTAGGCTTCTTATGTATTCTGTCCTATCCTATCAAGTTCCTATGTTAGTATATTACACTTTGAAAGAGGGGAAAAAAACCCTCACAAGACAAAAGAACCCCAACTAGCTTGTTCTGATGAGTGTTCCGTAGCTATTTAACGTCCACCATTTTGAATCGTAAGTGGCCAGAAGTAAGGATCCTTATTCATCTGAAGTAGGAGAATACTGGTGACTACTGCCTCCGGCACAAAACTCATAAATGGGCAAATTTTCACTAACCTGAGTAGTCAAATTGCAGCAGATGTTGAGATCTGCAGGAAAATAAATGCAAGGTTAGAAAAGCAAGAAAAGCACTACTGGAAAAAAATCTGAAAAAAGTCGGGTAAGGTCAAGGAGAGGAGAGGTCTAACCATTAACGTAATAACCACGAGAACAGAGGAAGAGCAGTGTATTTTTAGAAACTGTAACTAGTAAGTAAAGTATCTGGAAAAAAAAAAAAAGGCAATGTTTGGGCTCGATCCAAGAATTTTTAAATTTTCAACATGCAGGTTCCAATACACCAGATAAAAATAAGTTGGATAAAAAAATTTATCAACTGTTGGCTGGCCTTATAGATAGAAATGAGAGAGACTCTCTGTCATAGGCCTCTCAAGAGCAATAGGAAGCAGTCTTATTTTTAGTATTTTCCACATTTCTAATTCTGCCCTCCACCAATATGGCCGCACACTTACTGTCACCTCCTCAAAGAGGTTGTCCCTGACTTCCCAAACTGAAGTGACCTCCCACCATCACCTTCCACTGCATTTTATTTTCTTCAAAGAAAATATCACTGTTTGAAAACTACCTGGTTTACTTGTTTATCAGGCTCTATGAGTGCAGAGATTTTATCTGTTCTCACCACTGCATCCCTACACCTACAACGCTAACAGCACCCAGCAGGTGCTCAGTGAATATTTGTCAAATGAAAGAATGCTCCAATCTGTTCCAGTGAGTTATCATTAGAGGAAGACACACCCATGCAACAAAAAAACCCATCAGGGCACCTGGGTGGCTCAGTGGGTTAAGCCTCTGCCTTCGGCTCAGGTCATGATCCCAGGGTCCTGGGATCGAGCCCCACATCGGGCTCTCTGCGCTGCAGGGAGCCTGCTTCCTCCTCTCTCTCTCTGCCTGCCTCTCTGCCTACTTGTGATCTCTGTCAGATAAATAAAGAAAAAATCTTTAAAAAAAAAAACCATCAGAATAATGGGCATAACCCATTCTAATTCTAGTGACAGCCCTACCACTCAAGCAAAATAAAACCTCTCCAATCCTCAACGTTCTTAATCTATTCAGTATTAGTGTTGCTTTCCTCATAGAAGGTTGCTGGGAGAATTGAATCAAAAATGTACGAAACAGGGGCTCCCGGCTGGCTCAGTTGGTTAAGCATCTGCCTTCAGCTGGTCATGATCCCAGGGTCCCCACATCAAGCCTCATATCAGCCGGCTTCTCCTTCTCCCTCTGCCCCTCCACCCCCACTCATGCTCTCTATGCTCACTCGTTCTCTCAAATAAATAAATAAAATCTTTAAAAAAATGTATGAAACAAACTAAGGGTTGCTGGAGGGGATTTGGGTGGGGGGATGGGCATTAAGGAGACATATCGAGTACTAGGTGCTATATGAACTGATGAATCACTAAATGCTAACCTTGACACAAAATTAATAATAATAATAATAAATGTTTGTGTGTGGGGGGTGCCTGGACTGGCTCAGTTGGTAAAATATATGACTCTTGATCTTGTGGTTGTGAGTTCAAGCCCCACATTGGGTGTAGAGATTTAAAAAGATAGGTCTGTGTGAAATAAATACTTTCATATCCTTTTTGGAAGTTTGCTGGGAAAAGAAAATGAATGAAATGAAATGAACAAATAAATGGATGAAACAATTCCAGACCACATAACAACAAAAAAACCCTGCAAGCCATGTATGTAGGTGTTATATATGTGTATATAAGCAACACAGTGAATCTCAATGGATGAATCCTGATATTTAAATTAATCCACTATACAAAGAAATATCCTTATGTCAAAGGAATTTATAAGCCTATTTTTATATGAAAAATAGAAAAAATAAAATAAAAATTACACTTGACCCTTGAACAACATGGGTTTGAACTGTGTGGGTCTACTTATAAGCAGATTTTTTTTTAATGAATACAGTAGAGTACTGTAAATGTGTTTTCTTATACTGTTTTTTAAACTGCCATTTATTAAGCAATCTCTATACCCAACAATCTCTATACCCAGCTTGAACTCAGAATCCCAAGATCAAAAGTCACATGCTCTACCAACTAAGCCAGCCAGGTGCCCCTCTCTTTTAAACTTAACATTTTATTTTCTCTAGGCTTACTTTACTGTAAGAATACAGTATATGATATATGTGAGTGTATATATATATATATATATATATATATATATAATATGCAAAATATGTCTTAACCAACTATTTATTACCAGCAAGGCTTCCTGTCAACAGTAGGCTATTAGTATTTAAGTTTGAAGAAGTCAAAAGTTATCGGCAGACTTCTGAATGCATGGGGGTCCAGTGCCCCAAACCCCACATTTTCAAGGGTCAACTATACTTAAATTAGAAAATCTGGTGAAAAAACAATGTGATTATGCTTTATTCTGCAAAGTACCATAACATTCTGCATTAGCTAATAAATGTCAAAGTAACAATCAACATAACTAGGATAATAAACCAAAACCAAGAAGAAAAAGAAGGGAGAAAATGAAACCGTTAGCCCCTAGTATTTAGTCTCCAGTGTTTAGCCTCTAGACTAAAAACACAATTTTAATGTTAACTCCATCTTGGGTTTAATCTGATTATAGAGCAAGTAAGACTGACAGGGAAATTCTTCAGGCTATACAATTCTATCATAAGTCAATTGTAAAATATTTCCAAAGCACGGCAACCATTCTGCCCAAGGCTGGGGATATTTAATGGACCTCAACCCTTTTCCCCTGTCAGAACCTTACCGTGATCCATGATAAATGCAATAGGAGAGATCAGCCCAGCAGCCCAGTTCTGGCCCACCACACAACCACCTTTGGTTTACAAGGATCCTACTAGGAGGCCTGCATTCTCAGGGACACAACAACCTTGACCCTGAGCTCTAAACAGGTTCACAACAGAAAGAGGACAAAGCCAGTATAACTGCTATTGGCATCTCTGAAGAACTGGAATGTGTCAGAATGGCACAACCCCTGACTGGGAAAGGAGTCCTAGGAGTTGACGAGGGTTACATTACCTGAAGAAACTATTTCATTCCTCTAAAAATTCTGTTTCTACTATGTACATGTTGACATTTTAGGCTATGATAAGCTTCTATTTATTTTCCATGGATCTTCGCAGATGTTGTGCTCCTTCTGTTGCTTTTTTAACTATGTGATGTCTGGCAAGCAACTTACCCTTTCCGTGCCTAGGTTCCTTTACTAGTCTAATTTTAAGAAGTGCAGTTAAATCACCTGTATAATCCCTTTCGACTCCTTAATTACTGCTATATCTTTGCAGGTATGTAAATATTTTATTGAAAAGCCACACTTTTAAGAGGAGCCAGGCTCAAGCCCCGACTACCCCAGGTAGGAGCCTCGCATCACACGGACCTCGCAGCGTGGCCCTGAGATGCCAGTGAAGGATAATGTTTGTGGGAGCTTCTTGTAAACTGAGCGCTAATAAAAATAGGAGAAGTCAATAAACGTTACATCTGTTTAAAAGCAATTGGTAGTTTAAAACAAACCCTTGTGTGGGTATGAGGACCGTCTGAGCAGAATCAGAAACTCTGCTCAAAACTCTGCTCAGAGCTTGGGAGGCTGCACTTGCTCTCGCCCTGCTATTCCAGGAATGAATCCATTCCATTTGACACAGTCACAGCCAGATGGCATAACCTCACAGCAGCTGTCCATGTTTGCAATTCTGCCTCCAAATGGTAGGCATCACCTACCATTAAATGAGCTTTTCTCCAATTTGTTACAAGGAAATATAAGCGTCCTGATTACAGGTGAGCTGCCAATGGGTAGAGGAAGGTAGAAAGCTAGATACAAGTAATGGGAACAGAAAGCAGGAAAAGCACAAGGAAAAAGAGACAGTGGCACGGGCAGTCCGGGTGTTAATACGTAAGAGATGTGCAGCCCTCAAATGATCTTTGAGTGCTAGAGACTCTGCCCTGCAGTACAATTATGTAACTCAGGCCTGTTTCCTCTTATGCTCGTAATCCGTGGAGCTAGTGTCTGCAAAGCCTTCTCCAAAAAGACGCTCCAGAACATGGAGGTACGGTTAAACTAGCAGACAAGTACTCTCAGTGGGTCAGACGACACTCTCCAGCTGTCACAACCACCTGATAAATATGGCGGAAGGCCAATGTCCAAGTACAGCCTAAGGGAAGATTCTTCAAATTCAGATTTCTATTCCTTCGTCTTCTATCATAGTAACTTACTTTTTAATGATATAAAAATCACAATGGGACACTTACCAGCTGATTTAGGTTCCTCAAACCTCAACAAACTTTAATTTGATACTAAGCCAAGCAGTTGAGGGATAAGCAAATATCCATATAACAGTTAAATTTTGAAGTTATTCAAAAGTATATTTTAACAAACAAAAACAAAACAAAACAGAAACCTGGTGAAATTTACGCATTGAGAAGAAAGAACAGCTTTCCAACACAAGGACTCTTTAGGGCCTTCTCAGGACACTAAGGACCTATCAGTGGCCTCAGTTTATATGTAACTCTAAAATATAAGCAATTTTTTCCCGTTTTCCCTATAATTTCTTATGTTAACCAAATATATGACAGATCTTGCTATAAATTTTTACATTTGTCCATTTTTTTCTTCTGCCATGCTTTATGTTTAGTACAGAAATCAAAACCTAATCTAAGACTATGTATTTTCCATGTTCTGCTTGTCACAGATTGTGAAAAGTGATTCAGTTTTCTCACATTCACAATGTGCTAGAAATCAGAAGAGGAGATGAAGAGGCTGGAAATATGGTTACATGACATCTTCTCACTTGCATTACATTAGAACAGAAGCCCATCTCTTCCACAGCACCCCCCTCCGCCTCCCCGCCCATGGCTGTGCAGCAGGCTCTGAGGGCTGGAAGGGTCCAGCACTGGCTCTTTCCTTAGTTCTGAGAATGGAAGGGAAACAGGCAGCACTCCATCTGTGAGGTTACCTGATGAAGGCAGAACAGACTCTTTCATAAAAAAAACATGAGACTCAGAGTCCAACACCTGTGCTCAAATCCTAGCTCTTGAGTATAACTCAGTGAGTGACCTTGAACAGGCATAACTTAGCAGAGTCATTTCCTCAGCCTTACGTTTTTAGTTACTTATTATACTTGATACACTCATTCTTGTGATGGTTACATGAGACTTTGTGAAAATGCTTGACATATTATACATTTTTTGACATATTATAGATTTTTGACAAATGTTACCGGACTCTCCCTCTGAGGAAGCCACAGATTGATGAAAACATGTACACTTTTCCCATTTGCACAGCCCAACGCCCTGAACTCTGGCTTGGAGTAGATTCCTAGTTTCACAATATGAACAAGGCGGCCCTGACCAGTGAGGTCAAACAGGGACATCCCTGTCCTGACCCATGAGAGCATATGGCATTAATCAAAGCCATAAAAGGTCTCGTGAGGTACCACATGCCTCATTTATTGGCATGTTTGTCTCAAAACTTCATTTCTAGTTTTAAAATATAACTTGTTCATTCCCAGTTACAACTGGACTCAGTGTCCACTTAATTGCCATGTCAGCGGGCAAATGACTGGGTCTTTAATCACAGCATCAGATAAATGGGTCTTTCTACCAGATCAAAGTATCTTTTAAGAACAGTCACTTCCTGACACAAAAATGACACATTTCCTGTCTTATCGTGGAGTTTCTGAAAACAGGCTAATAAACATACATTGCAGATTACAACACAAGTCAGTTATCTTCTCTTTGCTAAAGAAAGAACTACATGGGTCTAAAGCTTAAAAACTAAAATTCAACCCAACTACCATATGTTCTAGAGTCAAAGAACAAAGGTACTCAATAGCTGCTTTTCAAAGTGAGTAGTGATGGAGAAATGGGAAAGTAATTAAAGCGGTATACCCATTCTCGTATTGAGGATGGAGCACTGCGTGTCACTGATAAAAGCTACATTATCATTGTCATCTGAGGTGTCCCTATGCCTACCAAACCAGACTTCTGTTCTGGATGTGGTTCCTGAATCCCACCCTGCTCTGACACACTCCACCCAAGGCTCTTTGAGATGTTCAGTTGCTACACAGTCGGGCAGACACCTACTATATAGCTCTCCTAATTAATGGGGACGGCCACCAAGCGTTCCTATTTCCTCCTTTCATATACTTAAAATAGTGACAGAGACAGAGAAATTTCTTCTACTTCTATCAAGTGACAATTTCAGCATATGCATATAAAAGTGTGGGTCAAAGCAAAGCACATCAGTTCTTTACTCCATTAACCGATGGTATTAGTGTTAATTATTCTGAGGTTTGCCGAGTTTGAGTTATTCACTGTTTAATGACTACGAAAACCATCAGGTCCTATGTGAGAGACATATAAAATGTAAAAATCATTATGGCATCAAAGAGAGAATTTTAAATACTGAAATGGTGAGAAAATGAAATTGCTTAGTAGTGTTGTTTTAGACTTACCCATACATACAGTCATTGAAAAACATTGAACTTGAGGGCGTGCTGTGCACTAGGCATTGTGCTAGGTGTTTGGGATCTCTCACTGAACGAAACAAAAAGATCCTTAGCCAACAAGGCTTATATCCTAGCAGAGATATACATAGAGATAGCAAATAATAATCATAAAAAATAAATTATGTACAATGTTATAAGGTATTAGGTGCTATGGAAAAAGAAAAGAAAAAGCAGTGTGGGGGTTTGGGAATGCTGTGGAAGGGAGAAGAAAGAAGGGAGTTTTAACCAAGTGGTCAAGGTATGCCTCATTAAAAGGTGAGTAACAGGGTGCCCGGCTGGCTTAGTCAAAGGAGCACGCAACTCTTGATCTTGGGGTTCAAGGCCCACACTGGGTGTAGAGACTACTTAAAAGTAAAATCTTTAAAAAAAAAAAAAAAAGATGACTAGCAAACAGGGCAGTGTGGCAGGAGCAGAGTGAGCAAGGGAGGCAAAGACAGAAGATGAGATCAGACAGGGAAAAGGGGCCAAATGATGGAGTACCTTACAGACTGAAGTTTTTACTCTCAGAGAAATGGAAAGCCAACGAAGGATTTTGAGCGGAGTGACTTATGTGTTGAAAGAACACTGGTGGCCTCTGTGTAGAGAACTGCATGCGCAGGGATGTTAGCAGGGAGACCAGCTAGGTGTGTAAATTCAGGGATCTGGGCAAGGGATGATGGTGGCCTGGTCTATGGGGCAGGAGTGAGAATGATGAAAGGAGGGCGGATCCTGAATATATTTTGAAAGGAGAACCACCAAAATTTCCAGACTGAATCAGGAGTGTGGCATGAAAAAAGAAGAGCTAAGGTGAAGCCAGGTTTGGGGCCTGATCACTAAGAAGGATGACATTGCCATCTCCTGAGACAGACATGGCTGGGGGCAGAGCAGGCTTGGGAAGGGGTAAGACTTCAGGGTTGGACATGTTAAATCTGAAACACCTAGCAGTCATGCAAGTAGAGATATTAAGTAGGTAGGTGGTTCTGAAAGTCTGGTAGAGAATTTAGGAAAGAGGTCTGGGTGAGAAGTACAAATTCAGAGTTACTGGCATATATACAATGTCTGAACTCCAGAGACTGGATGAAACCACTGGGCGGGATGAGTAGATACAAAGACTAGGCAGAAGCCCTAGGACACACTGATACTAAGGGCCAGGTGAAAAAGGAACCAGCGAAGACACGAGGGGGTGATGGAGAGGGAGGAGGAAAAACCAAAGAGCGTTACGCTTCTAAGAATGAATGAAGAAAAATGGGATAAGGAGAAGCCATAAATATGTAGCCCAGAAACAAAGCAAAACAACTCTCAGCCAAAAGGGGCAAATAATAAAAACTGAAGCAGTTGCCACTAACGATGTTTATTTAGAAAGTTAGGCCTCACCTAAACTCATCTATAAGATTTGTACTCTCACAATGGAGATTAAGAAATGGGCGGGCTAAAAGAAAGATCATTTGACAGCTTTCAGGAAGCAACATGATACTTCATCTTTAAAAAGTCAACTAGGAAAATATAAGACCTCCAACCAGGCTTTAAGAGCAAGACTGACACAAAGCGTACATATTCTCTCTCAAATCATCATGTATAGTCTAACAGGTCAAAATCTTAGAACTTTTTACTTAATCATTTCACTGTACTTTTGAATCTTCAAAGAAGACCTAGATAAACTAGTTCCCTAGTTGATTAAGTAAGAATCTGAATTTAACACCAAATCTTGTGCTCAAGGCCCAACTCCAATCCTGTGAAGCTTTTACTAACCATTTTTCCAAATGGATATCATCTTTTTCCTTTGAATCTTTTATAGCCCTCACTTAAAAACCACTCAATTGGCAATCACATGGTCTTTAATGCTCATTTTTATACCAGAACTGGATAGTGCTTTACATGCATTTTCTCTAATCCTTACACCAATGCTACAAAATTGGGTTTATCCCTATTTTATATATGAAGAAACTGATTCTCACAGATGTTATTCAAGATCACGCAACTAGTCAGGAACAAAACCCAGATCTGTCTTACCGCAGAGCCCTTACCTTTACCCAAGATACAACACTGCTTCTGGAATAAATGTGCCACATCAATAATTACCAATCACTATTTCTGTGACCCAGAGCAAGTTTTTAAATCTTTTAGTTCCTCAGTCTTTTCATCAGTGAAATGAAGGTGTTATAAGTACTTCAATGTTGTGAAGATTAAATAAGATAATATATGTAAAAATTACCAGCTACAATAGCTTTTATTATAACATTTACTAGATTCTATGCTCCTTTGACAGTTTCTTATACCTCCCATGTGTATTCCCTTCAACACCCAATAAAGGGTTTAATACGAATTGAACATCATCTACTTGTGTTTGGGAAGATGACGGGAGACTCCTTTTCCTCCTCTAAGGGAAGCCTGGATGCATGAACCCTGGGTTACACAGGTACCCGCAGTCCAAACCTTCATTTACAGCACAGTGACAAACACCGTGCACCCATCAAACACAAGATTAAAACAGCCCACGTGGCATTTAACTGGCTGGTGTTTCCTCTCCAGCATGGCTTTTGGTGCTATACCAGTTTGACAAAGAGAAAATCACAAATGAAAAAGAGCAACACGTCTGTAAGAAAACACGCCTGGAAGGAGGGAAAGGAGAAAAAAGTCCCGGCTTTATCAGAGTTAACAGAGACCTTATTGTTCTGATTTACAGCCTCCTGATGACAAACTAATCATCCCTCATTACGAAATCTGATTTACTTTTAAGAAGTCAACAGCCAAGAACATTTTTATTAAATTTCCTTAGGCATACTCATTTCATTTAACATCTCTGAATGGGAACGGGAAGTCACTTAACGTCTTTGCTAATGATTCATCTGTTTTCCAGCCTGCACAAGGTGAGCTAATACTGTTTAGTTTGCCCACTTCACGGGTTTTTTGTGAAGGTCAGATAAAATAATATATGTGAAATTATTTTACAGATTATAAATATGTTACCAGAAATGACTACACTGTCACCTACCACTTGTCCTTAGGTAAGTGTCTGGTAGCAACAAAACTGAGATATTGAGTTCTCTGCATATGCTCACTTTGTAGTACCAAAGAAGAATTTTTTTAAAAATCTCTCATTTTGAGGACACCACAAATGTTTTAACCACAGAAGCTACAGAAAAGATAGTTGATAAAGGAAACTCTTCCACAATGGATCTACATTCTAACAAAAAATAGCTTCAGATGGTTTAGATAGGCTTTCCTAAAAGTGCGAAAATGGACTATTAGGTCAAGATGCAGTCACATTCTACATATGTGACAGGGGTTGCATACTAGGTCATTTTACCTAGTACCTCAGTCTCTGCAAAATGCCAAGTGACTCAGAGTACTAAAAATTAGTCCTTCTCCCTGCCTCCCATCGGTCATCCCAGTGACTTCTTCAGCACTTGTGGCAAAATGAGAATAAGAGGAATTGAAAAATCAAAATTATTCTTAGATCCAGGACTGTTTACCATTTCTCCTCCTGTTTCCTTGACTTAATTCCTTTCTGAATTCTGCATAGGAACCCACCAAGAGTTGATGACATAGTTTACTAGCAGACTCCCTGAGCCCAGAATTCCCTGAGCTGTTACCAACTTCCACCAAAACTTTAAAGAAAAATTGCATGAATGTCCGAAAGTTGGACTGTAAATACATTTTTTAGCCACAACAGTAAGAAAAAAAGGAAGAAACATAATAAGCACTTTGAGCAAATTTTGCCAGGGGCAAGTACTTCAGATACTGCTAATTCTTGTATCAGTATAAAGAGGCTTAAATTTGCCTCTGAGATAGACGTAAACAATATAAATTGTTTGAGCCCTTGAATTCTTAATTTCCTGTGAAATCTTGTTCTCCCCACATTTGGCATTTGCTAACAATTCTCTCACTTCAATAATCCTCTAAAAAGAACTCACATTTTCCCAGAAGTATCCTACAAGTAGAGGTAATGCTTCTTTGTGCCAAGCCCATTGGCTTTTACAGTTTAGCTAATTTCTGTACCTTTTCATCAAAAAATAATTTACTGATGTTGGCAAAATCATTGCACCATCTTTGTCCCTGATTATGATTTATAAGCTACTTAAAGAAAATGTGACCTATTAAGTTTCTGTTTTGACATTTGTTCTAGTATTTAAGCCTTCCTCTTTTTTTTTTTTTTTTTTAATTTTTTAAAGTTGTTTCTGTTTATTTAGGTTTGGCAATTTTTAAAACACCAACGCACACCACGAAGCGTACCTTCTATCTAATGATCTGACGGGTGTGCTGACCTTGTCTTAAGAGACCCTGAATTTCAAGAGTCGCTGAATTACAGCCAGGATAATGTTTAAGGCCAAGTTCAATGTGATCTCTCTTGCTCTTCTAAGAACTTTTCCAGTATGAAATCACGACATCCATTACCAGCAAAGCCAAAGAGGCATACTCACCAAGTGAACATAAGGCACAAAGTATCCAAAAAGTGCAAGTGGTATTCCAGCTGCCCAAACCGCATAAGCTGTCACCTTGAAGATGGCAAAATTGAAAATTTTTTTTGGAGGACTAAACTTCCTCCTGGAAAAGAGGGAGAATCTGTTGCCTCCTTTGGTTCCACTCTCTTTATCTTTGGCATTTGGAACAAGAGGTCGGTAAGTAAAGCTAGCCAGAAAGAGGACAAACATGAAGATGCAGAGGACCCTCAGTGTGTAGAAGAGGCCCACGCTGTCAGTCAGAAGCCTTAAGAGGAAAGGCAGCAAAATGGTGAAGATGCTGCTGCCGGCGGTGACAATGCCGTTCACCAGTCCGAGGCGCTTCTTGAAATAGTGTCCCAAAATGACCAAGGAGGGCTGGTAGGCAAAGGAGCAGCCACAGGCAAATATGACTCCATAGGTAAGGTACAGAGGCTCGATGGAGCTGTGTAAAGATGAAAAAGATGAAGAGTGCTTTCATTATTCGTATTGAGGGCTTGGCAGAACAAAACCTCATAGGAAAGGGGGTTTTAGTTCATCAAAATATTTTATACAAATAAAGGCTTACCAAAAAAGAGGTGAAAAACTTAATATATCAAGAATATGCCACTGAAAATACTTTAATTCACCCTGAATGGATAATAAAATGCCTCAAGTATATGAAAAAATGACCGGAAGGCCATCTGTGATTTTGTTCCTCTTCCGCTTTCCATGGATTTCAGGTGACCCAAGCAGCACTCGGTAAGAACTGCTGTGCTCTCCACCACTCAGGAAGGACAGGGCCAGGAATCACCACACAGTGATTAACCTAACTAGCAAAAAATCTCATCTCAAAAAAAGTTTTGAACAATTATCATTTTACAATAGCAATTCATTATTTTATTGAGATTTCCCAGGCACTTACTAAGCAATCTATTCAAAGGAAAAGCTGCATTTGACATTTTCTCCCCAAAGTTATGTCAGAAACATTTGCACAGAGAAGCAGTTGTACCTCATTTTTGTTGGCCTAAGGGCTGCAGACCAACCTTCGCCCTGTACTGCACTGTTCTCAGTGTTGTGCAAGATAACAAAAAATTATATTCTGATTGCAGAAAGACTAAGTGAAGTGTGTTATTAGTGATCCCACCTTGTAAGTTTTAAGGCCATATAGACTTCAAAAAAATAATAAAGGATTATGAATTTTATAGTTTAACCAAAAATAACTTAATTACACATCTCTTATGAATGTAAAGGATTGTATTATTACATACTTTGAAACAATTAAGGTAAGGAGTAAAAGAAAACTGTAAGTTTTTTCTTTTGAAAAGTCTATTCAAAAGGCTATATATCAGTAGTAAAGGCAAATTATTTATTAGAAACCAACACAGATAAAGTTGGTTAATAATTAAATTTTGAACAATAATACTAGTCTAGCAATATGCTAAGGTAATCATAAGGAACTCTAGAATCTGATAAAATCAAGGCATGTTGGCAATCCTCTCTCTAAGATGCCCTTCCCCCTCTAGTCACCCACAGCTAGCATAATCTCCAGAAGAGGGCTAAGAGTCACCCCTGAGCTTTCCCAAATTAATTTTACCTCATTCTGATCATCCTTTCCTGAATCTCCACTCTATTCCATAACATATATTTAACAACCATATGTTCCAGGTACTTGGTAAAAAAAAAAAACCTAAAAATGTACAAATGCCCTGCTTATAATCTGCTTAGTGAAACAAATAATAACATAGAACAAAATAAAAATAATATTTCATTCATTCTTCCTCAGTTTTTCCACATAGCAGCAGTTTTCCCGATAACTGCTACTTATTTCATGGGGCGCCTGGGTGGCTCAGTTGGTTGAACAACTGCCTTTGGCTCAGGTCATGATCCCAGTCCCACATTGGGCTCCCAGCTCCTTGGGGAGTCTGCTTCTCCCTCTGACCTTCTCCTCTCTCATGGTCTCTCTCACTCATTCTCCCTCAAATAAATAAATAAAATCTTTTTTAAAAAAATAGTACTGACAACAGTATCATCACGAACATCTATATCCGAACAATTATTCCACAATACTGTAAAGCTGCCAGGTGGAAACCTAGAGAGCCATGGATATAAATCGGAAACACTTTCTTGCACTCTATTTTAAATACTAAATGCTGGGTGATACTAGCTTCGTATCTCCCCCCACCCAGAGTACAGCACATCAGCAGAAACGATGGCATTTTCACTGCTCCTGAGTCTCTCTCACTTCTAAATTTTCACCTCAGTAACAGCTCGTTCCAACTGCTGAAGTCTGACAACTGAAGTGCAGTCTAAGTCAGTAAGTAACAATTGTGTGTGTAAAAAGGATTCCTAGCAGGAAACAGATGTGACCTAGAGCTGCTAGAAGGCTTTCCTAAGAAGGCAGAACTTGAACTACAGGAAAGTGCGTTCGACCCCTGGAATTTATATCACATCTCCCCTTGCTCCTATGAAAGCTCTGTAGCTTCTGATCAGTGGATTAAAAACACAATTGAACGAAAAATATGAGAGCGCTGCAAGCAAAAGGTTTCTAATTATGAAGCTCTGACTTGCTACTCCGGATAACACTGTTTAAGTCATACTGCTTAAAGCTTATGCAATGAAAAGGAGGATTTTTTCCTCGTAAACAGCAAAGTTTCTGAAGGAACAACTCTGTGGTAACTAACAGCTCTTGAAAAGCATCATGAAGAACCAAGGCCTTACCTTACAAAAGAACTGGACATGAGTCCAATGAATCCAACAGCGGCACCCACGACAGCTGTCTTCCGACAACCAAACATGTCTGTGAAGACACTGGCTATTGGGCAGCAAAAGAAAATCATCCCCATGGACAGAGAACTTACCCATGCTGTAAAAGAGGGACAAAAGGGACATTATGATACAGCAAATGGCATTTGTACTTATCCCAAAGGATATAATACATATTTAGAACAATGTTAGTACAAAAAAGGTATTACATTTTGGAATGGGAGGGAGTTGGAATAAATCAGAAGCAAATCTGAATCACAGCTCAAAGGACTTGCCAGTACTAATTATAACTAGCACAGCCATTATTTATGTTTAATTGAATTCTTGAAAAGTTTGTTTTCTTAATCAAATCATTCTTCTAGGACGCAAGCACTATTAATATCTAACCTGTTATCTACAGTTTTAAGCAACTTCTACTTTTTTTTTTTTAATGAGATATATGTAGGAATGCATGCCTATGTGGTCAAACTGAAGAAATGGTGACCACTGGAAGTCAGGATAGTGGCTAACGCTTAGGGGGAAGAAACAGAATTATAATCATTGGGACTGAGTAGTTAAGAACTGAACATCTGCCTACTAGAGTCTGGGCTTAGTTCTTGTGCTAAGAGCATCAAGACATACATAGGTAGTCTATTTGTTGACCTGGATAATAGTTTCTGGGTGTCACTTTATTTGTGAAACCACACATACATTCTTTTTTCCTTTTTTTCTGAAAGTATGTTATAATCACACACACACACACACACACACAAGAATCAGAAGTCATAATTTCCTCTCCTCACTCTGTAAAAAAACTAAAACAAAAGGAAACCCCCCCCCAAAAAAAAATGAGAGAGAGAGAAACTAATACTGAATACAAATTAGGGCAACTTTCTGCCAAAGAAATGAGTAATCTCATAAGATACTAAGTTTATAAATTCTTCTTAAAAAGTATTAAAAAAATGAATGGAACCTAAGTAAATGTGGCTAAACAACAAACAGATTTAGGTCCAAATCCCTTGACTACTATATATTCTTAGGCAATTCACTCCCCCCGAGTCTGTTTGCTGATCTTGAAAGAGGATCTAACACCTATTTTTTCCCCAACCCCAGCTTTGTGTCTGTTCCTGACGGCTTCTCCCCTTCTCTAGCGGCCATACCCTCTGACGTGGGTACGGGAAAGAGAGAAGCCGGGACAAGGAAGGCAGATTCCATTGTCCGTGGTCCTGCCCAAACACCTGTCTGATCATGTTTGAAGCTGACTCTTTTTTCTCAGATGTACTTTTGTGGGTTCTCCAGAGTCTCACCTCAGAGACCTTCTGGCTGTAGCTCCACTGACAAGGATAATTCATTTTCCTCCTGGCTTTCTTGCTGTCACTTAAAAGACCAACTATCAATAGAGCTTCATGGTCCTTCTAGGCAGTCTATCTGGGCAGGAATCAAAACAGCTCCAGGGGCGCCTGGGTGGCTCAGTGGTTTGGGCTGCTGCCTTTGGCTCAGGTCATGATCTCAGGGTCCTGGGATCGAGCCCCGCATCGGGCTCCCTGCTCCGCAGGAAGCCTGCTTCCCTCTCTCTCTCTCTCTGCCTGCCTCTCTGCCTACTTGTGATCTCCGTCTTTCAAATAAATAAATAAAATCTTTAAAAAAAACAAAAAACAAAAAAAAACCAGCTCCAGACTGCCCCTCTCTTCCATGAGGCCTGCCTCTGATGTACAGGAAACATTCATGTTGCTTTGCCCTGACAAATGTGGGAGTGTAGACAAACTCCAACACAGACACGTCTTGGACAGCTTTGCCTACGGGAGCAGTTACCCAGTTTTAGTTTTCTCCTTGGATTTCTCAGGGGACTCAGACCCCAGTCCTCTGTATCCCCTCACTGAAGAGAACTCTTCAAATCTCTAAATGGTCCCTTTCAAGTTCCCCTCACTTGATACCAAGTGAGAAAGCATGCACCCCTACTTCTCCCATATGCTAAAAAGAAGCCACAGCATAATTTTCTGAAAATGTTCTTCCTTGACCTGTAAGTGTACTTCTTAGAGCTTTTAGAGCCTCTAACTTGTTCTTGAAATAGGTCACTTTTGAATTTCACTCTATTGTACTTTAGTGCCTTGGCTAAAATTCCAACAGCACATTCTGTTATGATAATAATCAGCAGATTAGGGTAGGTCCATCTTCTGATCAAATTCAAGAAGATACTAATTCCTGAATGAATAATGACTTGCCATTGTTAACTCCTAAAACTTCTAGCTTTTATAACATTTTAACATGACAACCCAGAGAATGCAAGGTCTTATGTTATGATACACATTATAAGTCTGTGATTATTATTAATAAAAACTCAATAAAATTTTGAGGTAATATATTTGCATACTCAGAGATGATCTCATTTAATCCCCAAAACATTGTAGGTAGATCCTCTTATTAAGTTCATTTAACAACTGAGAAACTGAAGTACATAGTCACTGTACCGAGCATGGTAAAACTTTTATTTAAAAAATGTGCAGGGGCACCTGGGTGGCTCGGCGAGTTAAGCCTCTGCTTTCAGTTCCGGTCATGATCTCAGGGTCCTGGGATTGAGCCCTGCATGGGGGGATGGGGTGGGGGGTGGGGGGTCTCTGCACAGCAGGGAGCCTGCTTCTCCCTTTCTCTCTGCCTGCCTCTGCCTACTTGTGATCTCTCCCTCTCTGTCAAATAAATAAATAAAACCTTTTTTTTTTTTTAATGTGCAAACAATGAATCACGGAACAATACATAACATAACATAACGTAACATAAAAATAAATAAATAAATAAAGCAAACTAGCCCAGTCCCTCGATGGAATTCAACCAAATACCTGCACAAGGTTTCCTATTATTGTTGAGAAAACAAATCTTTTTCAATGGAAGAGGTGCTATTTAAATTATAGAATACAACATTCTCTCCCTTCCTATTAAAAGTGCCTATTACCTTCAAGGCACTATCCTAGGCTGTTGAGAATACAAAATAAACTAAGAGATTTCTCTACCTTCCAATAATTTTCAGTCTAGTAACATATATGCAAACAGAAGTCGAGAACACCACACAGAGGGGCGCCTGGGTGGCTCAGTGGGTTAAGCCTCTGCCTTCAGCTCAGGTCATGATCTCAGGGTCCTGGGATCTAGCCCTGGATGGGGCTCTCTGCTTGGCAGGGAGCCTGCTTCCCCCTCTCTCTCTGTGTCTCTGCCTACTTGGGGTCTCTGTCTGTCAAATAAATAAATAAATAAATAATATTTTTTGAACATTTAAAAAATATATTTTTAAAATATTTTTAAAAATATTATTTATTTTTGGGGATCAAACCCCATATTGGGCTCTCTGCTCAGCAGGGAGCCTGCTTTCCTTCCTCTCTCTGCCTGCCTCTCTGCCTACTTGTGATCTCTCTGTCAAATAAACAAATAAAATCTTAAAAAGAAAAACCATTAAAAAAAAAAGAACACCACATAGAATGTGATAAATGCCTTAAGAGATACAGATGTCAAAAAATGTATAATAAAGTCTTTAGAATGTGTTTGTATATATATGTGTGTGTGATATTATAGAGAGAGATATCCAAGAAAGGCCATGATGAGAAATCTTTTCAAAAATACCAGGAAGCAGGACGCCTGGGTGGCTCAGTTGGTTAAGCAGCTGCCTTCGGCTCAGGTCATGATCCCAGCGTCCTGGGATCGAGTCCCACATTGGGCTCCTTGCTCGGCAGGGAGTCTGCTTCTCCCTCTGCCTCTGCCTGCCATTCTGTCTGCCTGTGTTCACGCGCTCTCTTTCTCTCTGACAAATAAATTAAAAAATCTTAAAAAAAAAAAAATACCAGGAAGCTTTTTCCCATTCAGATCCTTTATTTCCTACTCCATACCGAGAATCAATCCTCAGCTCTCGGTATATGGACAAAGGAGAATGCACATCACTCAAAGGAAGTGTTAGGTTTAATATATAAGAAGATTTTCCTGTACAGGCACCTGGGTGGCTCAGTCAGTTAAGCGTCTGTCTTCAGCTCAGTTATGATCTCAGGGTCCTGAGACTGAGCTCTGTGTCCTCTCCCTCCGCCCCTCCCCCCCATGCTCTCACTCTCTCAAGTAAATAAATAAAATCTTTAAAAAATAAAAAAAAAGGGGCGCCTGGGTGGCTCAGTGGGTTAAGCCTCTGCCTTCAGCTCGGGTCATGGACTCAGGGTCCTGGGATCTAGCCCTGGATGGGGCTCTCTGCTCGGCAGGGAGCCTGCTTCCCCCTCTCTCTCTGCGTCTCTGCCTACTTGGGGTCTCTGTCTGTCAAATAAATAAACAAATAATATTTTAAAAATAAAATAAATAAAAAAGAAGGCCTTCCTGCATATTAAGTAAAATAAAGGTGTTATAATTATGCAGGTATAAATGACTGCAAGGGCAAAGTGTTTACAATCAAAAATACTCAAAGGGAAGAACTACTATGGCTAGTTTAAGGTTGATACTCTTTTGCCCTTTTTCGGTAGCCCCAACCCACATTTCCACTTGATCTTGGCCTCTTTCAAGATATCTTTGTTCTGGGGGCGCCTCGGTGGCTCAGTGGGTTGTGATCCCAGGGTTCTGGGATCAGCCCCGCATCGGGCTCTCTGCTCAGCGGGGAGCCTGCTTCCCTCTCTGCCTACTTGTGATCTCTCTCTGTCAAATAAATAAATAAAATCTTTTAAAAAAAGAAAAAAGATATCTTTGTTCTGTAACAATTCAATACTGGTCTAATAGCTTTAAATAAAATGCAATAATACTATACAAAACTGAGATTAATATATAAAATATTATTTAACAAAGTCCCAATGACTCTTGAGGCATAGAGCTGTCTGGCAGCCACATAAAAATTCAAGAATGAGTAGACTGTATTTGACTTGACAATTTCATTGCCACCCTAAATTTATTTAGTAGTTATATTTCCAATGAGGAGTGGTTTTTAAGTTTTTTGCTTTTGGGACACTTAGGTAGCTCAATCAGTTAAGCTTCCAACTCTTGATTTTGGCTCGGGTCATGATCTCAGGGTTGTAAGACTGAGCCCTGTGTTGTACTCTGTGCTCAGGGAGGACTCTGCTCAAAAACATATATGAATAAATAATGAACCCACAAAAATCACAGATTTTGTGAAAAACATTAACTTACAGATCTAAGACACTCAAAGAACCTCCTTAAGCAAACCACTCCTAGGCACATCAGAAACTTCACAATGCCAAAGATAAAGACAAAATTTTGAAAGCAACAAAAGAAAAAAATGACCTATTATATCCAAGGAAAACAATAATACCATTATCAGTTGGTGACTCATGAGAAACAACAGAGGACAAAAGGCATTGGAACTGTCATATTCAATGTGCTGAAAGACAAAAAACTATCAACCATGGATTCTATATCCAGCTAAACTATCCTTCAAAAATTGAAAACAAACAAACAAACAAAAAAAGAAAACAAAATAAGAACTTTTTAGGTAATAAAAACAAAGAATTTGTCACTAGGAGATTTCCCCTACAAGAAATATTAAAGGAAGTGTTTCAGGATGAAGGGAAATGATACCAGCTGGCAACCGCGTACAAAGGAAGGACTGAAATACACATACACATGCTTTTTCTGCATAATTTCTTTACAAAAACTTATGGGACTATTTAAAGCAAGTTATAACATCATATACTTATATACGTATAATATAATATACTTACGATAACAACAGCACTAAAAATGGAAATAAATATTATATACTATTCCAAGTTTCCCATATTCTATCTGAAGCAATTTTGTATTAACTTAAGATGCATCTAGGTAGCTTAAAGATGTATATTATAATCCCCAGAGAAAGCATTAAAAAAATAATACAAAGATATATTGCTAAACAGCCAAGAGAAAAATTAAAATAGATTACTAAAATTGTTTGATTAATACAAAGGAAGGCAGAAGAGAAGGAACAGAAGAACAAAAAACAATGAGACAAATAGAAAACAAATAGCAAAATGCCAGACCTGTATACTGCCATATCAGTAATTACATTAAACAGAAGTAGACAAAAGACTAAACAAATGGCAAAGATGATCTGACTAGATTTTAAAAAACAAGAACCAATTATATCCTGTTTAAAGAGATACTTTTAGAGACGCCTGAGTGGCTCAATCAGTTAAAGCAGCTGCATTCATCTCAGGTCATGATCCCAGAGTCCTGGGAAGACCCACATCAGGCTCTCTGCTCAGTGGAGAGCCTGCTTCTCCCTTTCCCTCTGCCTGCTGCTCCCTCTGCTTGCGCTCTGTCAAATAAATAAATAAAAATCTAAAATAAAATAAAATAAAATAAAGAGATGCTTTTAAATACAAATACACAAATCAATTGAAAATAAAAAGATGGGGGGAAATTACCTCATGTAAATAACCCTAAAAAGGCTGGAATGGCTCTACTCATTTTAGACAAAACAGACTAAGAAAAGAAGTATTACTAGAAACAAAGAAGGATATTTTATAATGATAAAACTGTCAATGCATCAGGAAGATATAACAATGATAAACTTCTATACATTCAATAACAGAGCTTCAGTAATACAGAAAGCAGTAAAATTTGATCCCTCCTTTACACCATATTTAAAAATTATCTCAAAATAGATAAAACTTAAATGTGAAGCTGAAAACTATGAAACTTCTAGAAGAAAACACTGGAGGAAATATTTGTGGCCTTGGGTTAGGCAATAATATCCTGAATACAATATTAAAAACAATCCATAAAGTAAATGTCATCAAAACTAAAAACTTCTCTTTGAAAGACACTTTAAAAAAAATATATTTTATCTACTTATTTGACAACGAGAGAGAAAGATCACAAGTAGGCAGAGAGGCAGGCAGAGGGGGAGGGAGAAGCAGGCTCCCTGCCAAGCAGAGAGCCCGATGTGGAGCTTGATCATGACTTGAGCTGAGATCATGACCTGAGCTGAAGGCAGAGGCTTAACCCCCTGAGGCTTAACCCACTGAGCTGCCCAGGTGCCCCAAAAGATACTTTATAAAAAATTTAGTTGTTTATTTATTTGAATTCAATTACCATGTATTATTGGTTTCAGACGCAGAGGTCAGTGGTTCATCAGTCTTATATAATATTCAGTGCTCGTTACATCACATTCCCTCCTTAATGTTCATCACCCAGTTACCCGTCTTCCCCAACCCCTCTCCCCTCCATCAACCCTCTGTTTCCTATGCTCAAGAGTCTCTTATGGTTTGTCTCCCTCTTTGATTTCATCTTGTTTTATTTTTTCCTCTCTTCCCCTATGATCCTCTGCCTTGCTTCTTAAATTCCACATATGAGATCATATAATAGTTGTCTTTCTTTAATGGACTTATTTTACTTAGCATAACACCCTCTAGTTCTATCCACATCATTGCAAATGGCAAAATTTCTTTTTTTATCTTTTTTTTTTTTGATGACTAAGTAGCATTTGATGACTGAATTGCATATACATACATACACATACATACATGTAAACATATACATATACAAATTGGAACTGTCATATTTGTCAATGGACTTCTGGACTCTTTCCATAGTTTGCTATTGTGGACATTGCTGCTATAAACATGGGGTGCACATCCCCTCAGATCAATACATTTGTATCTTTGGGATAAATACCTTGTAGTGCAATTTCTGGGTTATGGGGTAGCTCTATCTTCAAACTTTTGAGGAACCTCTATACTGTTTTCCAGAGTGGCTGCACCAACTTGCATTCCCACCAACAGTGTAAGAGGGTTCCCCTTTCTCTGCATCTTTACATCTGTCATTTCCTGACTTGTCAGTTTTAGCCATTCTGACTGGTGTGAGGTGGTATTTCATTCTTTTGATTTGTGTTTCCCTGATGCTGGGTGATGTTGAACATTTTTTCACGTGTTTGTTCATATCTTCTGCCCATTTCTTGATTGGATTATTTGTTCTTTGGGTGTTGAGTTTGATAAGTTCTTTGTAGATTTTTGGATACAAGCCCTTTATCTGATACGGAAAGACATTGTTAAGAGGATGAAAAGACAACCCACAAACTGAGCAGAAAGATCTGCAAATTATATATCTAATAAAGAACTTAATACCTAGATTATATAAAGAATTCTTAAAACTCAATAAAAAGCATGCAACCCAACTAAAAAATTGGTAAAAGATCTGAAAAATCACTTGACAAAAAAGATATGTAAATGGAAAATATGTATATGAAAAGACATTCAACATCATTAGCCATAAGGGAAATGTAAATTTAAAAAACAATGAAAAAAACCACACACATCTATTAGAATGGCTAAAATGATCACTTCTCGGCCTTTTGGCTATAATCAAGGAGAGCAGAATGACAAAAATGAAAAGAACTAATCATACAAGTGCTGGGGAGGACATAGAGCAACTGAAACCATCACACACTCCTACTAGGAATATAAAATTGTTCAATCACTTTGGAAATCAGTTTAGGAATTTTTTTTTTAAGTTAAACTATCCCTACCATATGACCCAGCCATTCCACTCCTAGGTATTTACCTAAGAAAAACAAGTATACAAAAACTTGCATACAGACATTTATAGCTTATTTCTAATAGTCAAAAAATAGAAAGAATATAATGTACATTCATATAATGGAATACAACGCAGCAACATAAAAAGGAGTGAATTCCTGATAAATACATGACAAATACCAAAATAATCACATTCAATGAAAAAAGATTGAAAAAGGACATAAAGTATGATTCCATTTATACAGAACTCTAAAAAATACGAATCACTGTCTAGTGACAGGAAGCACATCAGTGTTTACCTGGAGGATGGAAGAGCTAGAAGAGGGATTACCAAGGGGCACAGAAAACCTTTGAGGGTGATGGTTATGTTCATTAGCTTGACTGTAGTAATGGTTTCACTGGTATATACATATGACAAAACTCATCCAATTACATACTTTAAATATGCAGTTTATTACATATCCATTATACCTCCATAATGCTGATTAAGAAGTGAACCTACATGGCAAAAAACAGATGTCATAAAAAACAAACACATAAAACCAAAAGAATTAGACAAATTCACAATCACAGCCTGTGTATTTAGCACATCTATCTCAGTAGCAGAAATAAGAAGACCCAAAAAATCACTAAAATATAAAAGTCTGAGGACACTATAAACCATTTTAACCTGACACTTACAAAACACTATATCCAACAACAAATGCCAAGAAAAGTGTTAATCGCCAGTGAGGGTGGGGTTGAGAAAGATGGAAAAGAGAACATTCCTGAAATGTCTCCTAATCCACAGAAAGTACATGCACAGAATTGTCATTCACTCCTCAGGCAATCCTGTGAGGTATTACTTTCATTTTAAAATGGGGGGGAAGCTGGATGTGAGATTAGGGGTCCTAGGCAACTTGCCAAGGTTATATAACTACGGTGGGATCCAGGTTAAAAACACTAATACGACACACTCATGGTGCCTGGGTGGCTCAGTTGATTAAGCGTCTGCCTTTGGCTCAGGTCATGATCCCAGGGTCCTGGGACTGAGCCCCTTGTCAAGCTCCCTGCTCTTCCTCTCCCTCTGCCGTTCCTCCTGCTGTATGTTCTCTTGCTCTCTCTCAAATAAATAAAATCTTTTTTTTTTTTTTAATTTTAAATAAGGAAGACATGCCCAAGAGTCCTTCATTAAAAAACACCCACCATGCACCCACAGCCAGGCATCATGTTTGAAGTTGCTAAAAAGTTAACCCTTCCTGGAGAAGCTCACCATCTAGCTAAATTAAGACAAAATCCAGACCTTAATCAAGATGGCACAGTGAATTCACAGTTCCAGACATCACCCTCTGTTCCAAACACAAAGTAATGATATAAATAGTATATATAATACATAATATATATATATATATTATATATATATATATAATATATATATAATATATATACTAATAGATTATATATATAATAGATACAAAAAAGACCTAGTCATGGGCTACAGACTACCTGCAAAAAGGGATGGGCTAAGTTGGGCCTGGTTCTGGAGTCCAGGTCTGGAAGCAGGCATTGACCATTGTTAAGAGGACTGAAAGCACTCCCTGTGAGACAGAAGAAAGCCAAGCTCACTGACAAAGGCCGAGCTGGAATGCCTCCACACCTTGCATTAAGGAGACAGGAGGCACGGGAGGCAGGGAGGCAGGCACGAGTAAGCTGAATGGGAATTAAAGGAATTAAGTGATTTCTATCCAGATTAAAGATTTAGAATCCTACAAGCCTCTAGGGGAAGGGAGGCTACAGCCTTAGACTCCTGAGTAGGCCTGATAAAATTGGCTCTCTGGCTGGTCTGCGAGGTTTTTTAGTGTTACTATGGAACAAGAAGCTTAAAAGATCTTGTTGTAAACTGGGAATTTAGGGAGCCTGGTAGAAGACCCATAGGTAGAGAGGGTAATCAAACAAAACAATATACCTCCCAGCCAGAATGATTCTGTAAACTTAAATTCCAAAAAACTGAAGCCAGTCCCATGCTAACAAAAAATACCAACAAATCACCAATTAGCAAATACAGTCACTCCAGATGAAACTAATTTGGAGTGACTCCACTCCAAAATGGATATGTTTAGAACTTACAAAAAATAAAACATTATTTTCATTTAAAAAACAAAAACTATGAAACACGCAAAAATAAAACACAGGAAAGGGCATTAAAAAAAGAGTATTGATTAGAAATTCTGCATATGTTTTCCACCTCGCGGCTGCAAACTGCGGCTTAAAAAAATCAAAGAACTAAAAAAAAAAAAAAAAAAAAAGAAATTCTGCATATGAAAAAATAGCCACAGAAATACAAAAATTCAATACACTGAGGAAACTTTTTATTTCAAATTACAACCTCAATATGAAAATTGTTTTTTTAAGATTTTATTTATTTATTTGAAAGTGAGTGAGAGAAAGAGAGAAGGAGCAGGAGGAGGGACAAAGGAAGAGGGAGAAACAGACTCCCTGCTGAGCAGGGAGCCAGACATGGGGCTCAATCCTGGGGCTCCAGGATCATGACTGAGCCTAAGGCAGACATTTAACCAACTGAACTACCTTGGCACCCCGCCACCCCTCACTGCCCCAAAAATATCTTGAACTCATGAGAGAAAAATATTTCCAGACACAGGCACAAACCATGAAGAAAAATACGGATAAAAATTACAATTCCTATGCAAAAAAAGACACTAAAACCAAACCAAAAGAGATGAGCCACAGGATGGGAGATCACCACAGGGCACGTAAGTAGTAAATTATTATCATCTTACATTTATAAAGATAGATTATAAATCAATAGAAAAAAAGACAATCCAATAGGAAAATGGGCAAAAGAGTTCAGAGGAAATATACAGAAAAGAAAACCCAATAGACAATTGACTTTTACAAAGATTAGTAATCAGAAAAATGCGAATTAAAAGAATAATAACAGACCATAATTTGGCAGCAAATAAGAAGTCTGACCATACCAAGTTTTAGTGAGGCTATCGGAAAATGGGAACTCCTATGCATACTAATAACCATTGTGAATAGCAATTTGGCAACATTTAGGAAAGCCAAGGACATGCATACTCCACATTCTAGCAATTCCACTCCCAGTTATGTACTCCAGAGAAATTTTATACATGTGCATAAGAAGACATGAATAAAAATGTTCACTGAAGCGTTGTTTGTAATAGTTTAAAAAAAAAAAAGGTAACAACCTAAATGCCCATCAGCATTAGAATAAAGAAATGTTGGTGTTTATACCCAAGGGCATATAGATTCACACATGTAGTAATAGTATAAAACATGACAGGAATAATAAAAGCAAGTTCAGCAAAGTGATTACCTCTGGGAAGGCATAGATGAAGATTAAAATGAAGAACAGGTACACAGGTAACTAAAATTGAGTCTAATACTTTACATTTTAAAAAGGAGAAAATATTAGAATCTGAGTGCTGAGTAGTAGTTATATAGAATATGCATTTGTTGTATTATTCTCTATATTTTTTTGTTTGTTTGAAATATTGAATAAATAAAGATAAAGTTAGGGGTGCCTGGGTGGCTCAGTGGGTTAAAGCCTCTGCCTTTGGCTTAGGTCATGAGCTCAGGGTCCTGGGATCCAGCCCCGCATCGGGCTCTCTGCTCAGCGGGGAGCCTGCTTCCCTTCCTCTCTCTCTGCCTGCCTCTCTGCCTATTTGTGATCTCTGTCTGTCAAATAAATAAATAAAATCTTAAAAAAAAAAAGAAAGAAAGAAAGATAAAATTAGTTTTCAGATCCTTAAAATGTTCCTCACAAGTATTCCTCTAGAATACCAGAGGAGATAGAATAACTTTATTAAAAAGAGCTAACACACGGGGCACCTGGTTGGCACAGTGGGTTGAGCAGTCAACTCTTGGGTTTCAGCTCAGGTCATGATTTTGGCCCATGGAGGTCTCCAGGCTCAGTGTGGAGTCTGCTTGAGATTCTCTCTCCCTCTCCATCTGTCCCTCCCATCTCTCTCACTAAAATAAATTTAAAAAAAAAAACTTTTTTAAAAAGGACTAATAAGGAAAACAATTTCAAACTCCTTTTATTTGTAAAGCTTACAGTAAATTGGCAGACTATTCTGGCAAAATTGAAATCTTCAAAATCCCATATATTCCACTGCTCTGGAATTAAAGCTTCTCTTCACATTATATCATTAGTAGTTCTTTTAAAACATCAAATATATATTTAGATAAATATTTAAAACATTGAATTAAAAATACATCAAATAACATTAGAAGAGCTATTATCTGGAAATGATGGAGGCATCACTTCTGTATAGCCATTTCATGGTGCTCACAGATGAGAAAGACTTTGGGAGGGGGGAGCATTTTAAGTTCACAGGTGCTGGCAGTTAGGAGTATAGTTTATTTTTCTTTTTTAAGATTTCATTTATTTTATTTGACAGACAGAGATTACAAGTAGGCAGAGAGGCAGGCAGAGAGAGAGAGAGAGAGGAGGAAGCAGGCTCCCTGCTGAGCAGAGAGCCCGATACGGGACTCAATCCCAGGACCCTGAGATCATGACCTAAGCCAAAGGCAGAGGCTTTAACCCACTGAGCCACCCAGGCGCCCCAGGAGTATAGTTTTAACACGTGCTGTGGCATAGATCTGCCTTAAAACTACAGATAGTTTGAGGTTGTATTTTATGGTTTTGTTGATACTGTAGAGCTAACCAGTATTTACAAATCTTGGAAACCACATTCTCAAATAAAAATACCCATGTCTTATCTCAACAGTAAGATTAAAAACTTGAGACTTCTCTACTTTCTCATTTATTTTTTTAAAGATTTATAGAGGGAGTGAATAAGGGAGCATGAGTGGGGGAGGAGGAGAGGGAAAAGACGGAGCAGAAGCAGACTCCCCAATCAGCAGTGAGCCCCACACAGGGCTTGATCCCATGGCTCTGAGATCATGACCTGGGCCAAAACCAAGAGTCAGATGCTCAACTGAATGAGCCACCCACTCACCCTTGTCTCCTCTAATTTTTTAAAAGTAAGCTTTTTAGAATAGTGTTAGATTTGTAGAAAAATTGTGAAAACAATACAGAGTGCCCATATATTCCACATCCAGTTTCACCTATTATTAATATCTTACATTAGTATGGTACACTTGTCACAATTAATGCATTGATACATTATTCAGTCTATACAAAATCCATACTTTATTCCTATTTCATTACTTTTTACCTAATGCCATTTTTCTGTTCCAGGATACCACATTATACTTAGGCATCCTGTCTCCTTAGGCTACTCCTGACTGACAGCTTGTCTCACTTTTGTTTTTGAAGACCCTGACAGTATCAGGGAGTACTGGTCAGGTATTTTGTAGACTGTCCCTCAACTGGGATTTGTCTGATATTTTTCTCACAATTAGACTACACTTATGAGTTTTTTTGGAAGGAGGAGCACAGAAGTAAAGTCCCAGTTCATCACATCGTATCAATAATACATAGTATTGGGCAGCTGGGCGGCTCAGCCGGTTAAGCAACTGCCTTCGCCTCAGGTCACGATCCAGTCCCAGGATGGAGTCCTGCATCAGGCTCCCAACTCAGTAGGGAGTCTTCGTCTCCCTCTGACCACACCCCCTCATACTTGCGTGGGTACGCGCGCGCGCGCTCTCTCTCTCTCTCAAATAAATAAAATCTTTAAAACGAGAATACATATGGGGCACCTGGGTGGCTCAGTGGGTTAAAGCCTCTGCCTTTGGCTCAGGTCATGATCCTAGGGCCCTCGGATCAAGCCCCACATCAGGCTCTGCTCAGCGGGGCACCTGCTTCCCTTGCTCTCTCTTTGCCTGCTCTCTGCCTACTTGTGATCTCTGTCTGTCAAATAAATAAAATCTTGGGGTGCCTGGGTGGCTCAGTGGGTTAAGCCGCTGCCTTCAGCTCAGGTCATGATCTCGGGGTCCTGGGATCGAGTCCCGCATCAGGCTCTCTGCTCAGCGGGGAGCCTGCTTCCCTCTCTCTCTCTCTGCCTGCCTCTCCATCTACTTGTGATTTCTCTCTGTCAAATAAATATATAAAATCTTTAAAAAATAAACAAATAAATAAATAAATAAAATCTTTTAAAAAAGAATACACAGTATCACAGTATGATTTATCACTTTTGATATTAATCTTGGTCACCTGGACGAGGTAGTATTTGCCAGCTCTTTCCACTATAAAGTTTACCTTCTTTCCCCTTTTCTCATACTGCATTCTTGGAAGTCACCAAGCACAACCCACACTTACTTCCTTGAGGACAAAGTATCTATCTCCATAGAGTATTTAGAATTCTCCTGCACAGGAGATTTGTCTATTCTCTCACATTTACTTATTTACTCAATCATTTATATCAGCATGGGCCAGTGGGTATTTATTTTATACTTTGATTTATAATCCGATACAACTTACTGATTTTGTTGGCCATGGGGAACTCTTTCAGATGGCTCCTGTAACCCTTTGATATACCCCGAATATTGTGGAGGAGGGTTTTTTGGTGGATTTTGCTTTGTTTTTTGAGCACTTCCTGGCTTTCTGGTACTGTAAGATGCTGCAGGCTCATCTTATATATTCTAGAAGCAGCCACTTCTGTAAGGAGCCCTGGTTCCTTTTATAGCATGGTATTCAAAATCAAGACTTGGGAGCTTAGTGCGCTTGTTTCTAGGCTTCTAGGCCCTCTCAGGTCAGAGCTAGGTAATGCATGTATGTACATCAACCCCTGTGTATACACATTTCTAAAAGTACTTCCTGTACATAACCATCCAGATCTATATTGAACTAAACAAATTCCTATCAATTCCTACAACCCTAATCCATTATCACATAAATCTTCCCAGCCTTCTCCTTTGCTTGTCTGTAACCTTCCACTCCCACAGTGAAAAATCTCAGAATTTCCTGTATTTCACCTCAGAAAGCTACACAAGTAAAAGGAGAAATGAACTTATGCTTTCAGAGGATATGAATTCTCCAAATAACTATATTTTTCTATTTGGTAACATCAAGATTCAGTAAATGAAGAACTTTAAAGCGACATTTCACTTTGGATAAACATCCAAATGTTCACATCCCAAAATTTCCAGGTCAAAGCATACATAAAAACTAGTAACACTTGTACAGACCACTGAGGTAAAATGGACAAAGTTGCTCATGGCTGCAGACAATGGCTCAAAAACCTGGGACTCGGGAGTGCTGAGGGGGCTCAACACTGACACTCCCCTGTAGCCATTCACTTCACTTGGGAAGCAGTGAACTGACGTAACATGGCTCTAACAACTTGAGATTTCTGGAATCGTGTATCATGTACTTCTCCAAAAAAAGAAAGAAAAGAAAAGAAAACAAAAGAAAATAAAAGAAAAGAAAGAAAAGTCATGAGTTCCAGGGTTAAATAATTTGCAGTACATCATACTCAGATCAGCTGCTGGGTCCCCAGGGTTCATCTGTAATTTACAGCTCTCAGAAATTCAAAGTGTAGTATACAGATAGTTGAGTTTGTGGGGTTTTTTCTTTCTACTCTTAACTTAGGTTGACAATTCTAGCCTCTAATGCAAAGTCCTCCCTCCGACTTACTGAAACTCACACTAAGTGTAACGAACATTTGAGGCGCCTGGGTGGATCTGTCAGTTAAGCATCTGACTTTGGCTCAGGTCACGACCTTGGGCTCCTGGGATCAAGCTCCCTGCTGAGCCCCATGCTTCTCTGTCTCCTCCCTGCGTGTGTTCTCTTGCTCTCTCTCTCTTAAATAAAACCTTTAAAAAGAAAAAATAATGATCATTTTCTAACCTTGCCATCGTTCAAAGTAGAAGATAAAACCCCGCAGCCCACATCCATAAGGCTAGTCACACAATTAACTGTGAGTCTGCTTAGGCTTCTCAATCTCCATGAGAGAATGCTGACCTGACCGTCTGCTAGTCTGATCTTGAGGAGATGAATCCAGTGTAATTCAAAATAAAACACCCACAGTACAAGTCCTAAACTCCCAGACAGCTCTTGTCAAAAGCCCTGTTGGAAGCAATGGCATTTGAAGATGGTGAAATTGTGCGGCGTATCTCCACATTATCCTTAGATGAGGCCAGACCTGGAACCTGTGAACTCGGTCAGACCACACTGGCCCCTGGCAGCACTGCTTTCAGAGTTGTCTCTTGATGTCACAGCCTCTTCTGTCATCGAGAGACACTTAGAGAAACTGCCCGATGAAATCCTATATTACATCCACCATAAAGGTAATGCCAACATTCCTTCAGTCCTCAGTGCTTCCTACAAGAAGCTAAGGGTTAGGAAACCCTTCACTTGCTTGAGTAATAGTAAATTTTCTCCTCTTTAACCACCTCCATCATGCCTCCCTTTCATTCTGGTTGCCAGGAAGCCTAGAGTCGTTTTTGTTATTGCCTTATAACAATACAGGCCCTTAATGGTTTACGTATTAATTGGGTACTATTGTTTCCCCGGGTCTTAACCACCCACCATGTATTTTCAATGTTCCTGATTTCTTATTTTCTATTCCTATCTTACCATTTTATTTGTGTAGTGTTCCATCCTTCTGAAAACCACCTCAAATCCTTCATGGAATGAGGTAGCACATTTTAATACACACATAATCCTATTATTACTATAGTTGTTTAAACCTGGCCATAATGACAGGATTAATGGCCTATGGTGAGCAACTTGGTTAAGAAGAAATTTTTTTTTTACTACATTCTTATAGAAGATATTGAAAAATATTCTCCAAAATACAAAAGAAAATGAAAATAAAAATAAAAATAAAGATAAAAATAAACAACCATTCTTTCCCCGAACATCATTTTCTTATAGGCTACTAATGGCATAATTTTAAATTCTAGGCCATCAAGAAAAATACTTTCCTAGTTAGATCCCCATCAAACATCCGTTTTCTCTACAGCCATTTCTGTGTATCACTTCACCACCATGGTGAACTTTTATCTCTTTTTTTTTCCACAACAACTATACAGGTAGGGGCGCCTGGGTGGCTCAGTGGGTTAAAGCCTCTGCCTTCAGCTCAGGTCATGATCCTGGGGTCCTGGGTCGAGCCCCGCATTGGGCTCTCTGCTCAGCAGGAAGCCTGCTTCCTTTCCTCTCTCTCTGCCTGCCTCTCTGCCTAATTGTGATCTCTATCTGCCAAATAAATAAATTAAATCGTCAAAAAAAAAAAAAAAAGAAGAAGAAGAACTATATAAGTATTGGTGACACTAAGAATTAAAATCATACCTAGTAACCATCAGTAGGAACACAAAATATATTCAGGACAAGCTTCTTGTCTTCGTAGGGAGTAAGGAAAACTAACATTTAGTGAGCACCTACCACGTGGCAGACAAAATGTGGGGCACTTTATATACATGACTTGATTCAATCTTTGAAGCAACCCCAGAATATAGACAATATCCCTGTATTACCATGTCTGAAATGGTCAAAGTTCAGGGATTAAGTGATCTGGCTAAGGGTACTCAGCTATTTAAGTGGAAGCCTCTAGATTTATACCCAAACTGACCGGTCTAAAGCTCTGCTCTATCCATTCCTTCACCTCTTGTAAATGACCATACTGCCTTTATAAGCTCTCATCTATGCACCTAAGCTAGGGAACATTTTAAAGCAAGAGAACAAGTTAGTAACCCTCTAACAGGATAATAAGGATCCATAAAAATGCTTATGTGGAAGAACAGGTTAGAACCAATCTTATCCAACTGGCCTTTAGTGTTCTCTCTTTCCTCTGCTTCTGCAGCACTTACAGTTAGGGCCACTCACTGCCTCCGACCCAGGGTTCTTTATCCTATACATTGACTTTACACACACACATACAATTTTGTCTCACCAAGTCTCAATTTCTTTTTTTTATTTTTAAGATTTTTTTGTTTATCTATTTGACAGAGAGAGAAAACACAAGTAGGCAGAGAAGCAGGCAGAGAGAGGCGGGGAAGCAGGCTCCCCATTGAGCAGAGAACCTGATGCGAAGCTCAATCCCAGGACCCTGAGATCATGACCCAAGCCAAAGGCAGAGGCTTAACCCACTGAGGCACCCAGGCACCCCTCCAAGTTTCAATTTTTTAAATGCCACCACCATACATTACATATGTTTTCCCCTTCCATTCTCCATATTATAGTAGGTAATCAAAAGGGTATCAAATGAATGAATAGAAATGTTCAATCCTTGAGAAGGAAGTTACTGCTGGGTATATAACGTTAGATCACTTTGCCTTTCTCAAAGAAGGCTGCATCTACCTCCTTTGTCCATAGTAAGATGTACTTCCCTTACTGCGGCAGCATTGAAAGCCAGAAGACAGTTCCTTCATGTACAGCTAAAACCACTTACAGCATAGCATCAACAATTTCTATATTTCCTTGCTTCTCCCACAATGAAACAGTCCTGATTCATTAAGACGTCGAATTTCTCAGTATAACCTATTCTCCTGTAAGATTTATAGAACTAAGTCCTATGTAACTTAAATTTTTTTTAAGTTATCTCTAATAAAATGTTGAAAAGAGCATAATTAAGGTAAGAGATGAAAGGAAACCTAAGTTCCATCAATCATATTTGTATGTGACACATTCATTCATTTAATATTTATCAAAGGCCTGTAGAGCATATACTGTTGCTGTTTTAGGTGCTAAGCAGATGGAGCAGTGAACGAAACAGATACAAATGCCTGCCCTCAAAAAGCTGCCCTTCCACTGGGGGACAAAAAGCTAGGGAGAATGGCTGGTATCTGGCTGGCAAAATCAAGACTTGAAATCAGTATCAAGAGAAGACTGAAAGTGGGCGCCCAGGTAGCTCAGTGGGTTGGGCCTCTGCCTTCAGCTCAGGTCATGATCTCAGGGTCCTGGGATAGAGTCTTGCATCAGGCTCTCTGCTTGGCAGGGAGCCTGCTTCCTCCTCTCTCTCTCTCTACCTGCCTCTCAGCCTGCTCGTGATCTCTTTCTCTGTCAAATAAATAAATAAATCTTTGGGGAGAAAAAAGAAAGAGAGAGAGAGGACTGAAAGCAACAAAATCAAATTTAATGGAGAAAAATATATATAGTGTTTTACATATAGAGTACAGGAAATTAAATGGACAAATATGAATGAGAAGGGGTTATACAGCTTTATTCGTGCAATAAATACGTATTGAGGGACGCCTGGGTGGCTCAGTTGGTTGAGCAGCTGCCTTCGGCTCAGGTCGTGATCCCAGCGTCCTGGGATCGAGTCCCACATCGGGCTCCTTGCTCGGCAGGGAGCCTGCTTCTCCCTCTGCCTCTGCCTTCCATTCTGTCTGCCTGTGCTCGCTCTCTCCCCTCTCTCTCTCTGATAAATAAATAAAATCTAAAAAAAAAAAAAAATACGTATTGAGTCACAGACTCTTCTGGGCACTGGGGATCTCAAGTCCCTAATCTCAAGAAGCTCATAATCAAGAGAAAGAAGCTCATAATCAAGAGAAACAGACAGACAAGGACAGAGCAGTTTACAGCGTGGTAACTGACCAAGGTATGAACCATATATTGGCACTACTTAGAAGGGGCACCCACCCCAGGTGGGAAAGAGCTGTCAGATACTCTTTCTTCAGGGTAACACCCAAACCATCTTAAAGGATGAACAAACAGACCTTCATCAGGCAAGGACTGGGGAAAAGAGGCAGAAACACTCCATGTGGTGGGAACAGCATGTACAAAATTAATATCTATATTAATAGATATGATATTGCGGTTGTCAAAAGGTACAGCCAGAATCATAGTACAGATGTGTCTGTTGTTCTAAGAAATACAGAGTTCATAATTACATGCTAAGGAGTCATCATTAACAAGTGTTAACCAGGGAATTACAAGATCAAATGGTATTCTAGAAACTCCACTCTGCGAACAGTTCAGAGAGCGGACTCTTCTCAGAGAGTGGGAGGGAGCTGCAGGCTGCTACAAGTGGCCAACGACAGTGGTCTGAACTCAGAAGCAGCAGGAAATCCAAAGGGACAGATTGGATGTGGGTGGTAGCATCAACAGAACTTAGCTTGACTGGTTATAAAATAAATAAATAAATAAAAGGGAATAGCAATAAGGTTGACTCTTAAGAGATCTGGCTCCGCGACAAAGTGAAGGGGAGGCAGAGGCAGAGTCTAAGAATAGGGAAAATGAATGGTTTTGGAGAGTGTAGGGAAAAGGAAAGATGCGTTTATTTGAAAATGCCAGCAACTTCTCAATATGCCTGAATATAAGGCATGTTTCTTCTTCCAAAACTGTTCCTCAGGAATAAGTGAAATCATTGCTTAATATTAAAGTAATAGTTGCTTTATACTAAATTCTCTTTCAAAAGTTTCCATACCTGGGGCACTTTCTCAATCTCTGTATTTTGTTTTTGTTTTTGTTTTTTTTAAAGATTTTATTTATTTAATTGTCAGACAGAGGTCACAAGTAGGCAGAGAAGCAGGCAGAGAGAGAAGAGGAAGCAGGATCCCCGCTGAGCAGAGAGCCTGATGCAGGGCTTGATCCCAGGACCCTGAGACCATGACCTGAGCCAAAGGCAGAGGCTTTAAACCACTGAGCTACCCAGGCACCCCGTTAATCTCTGTATTTTAAACAAATTATTGTTAGGGAAGGTCAAATAAGCCTCAGACTACCTCAACCACTACCTACTGTTGTTGGTTTTGGATAATACTAGAGATCACCTGATGGATGGGACTGGTAAAACAAAACAAAAAAATGTAACATATTTATGTATTTTCCTGGGAGCATACCTCCATGTTACCAGTTTCAAAAAGCAACACAGTGAGTAAGCACTTCTGTTGCGGAGATCACAAATATGCACCCACAGGACAAAACGTCTGTCCTAATAATGCACCAGTAGAGACTTGCCACAAGGAACTTTCCCGGTTCCCTAGCCTTTGGTTTCCGTTCCGGGACTTCCCAGCAGAAACCAGGCCTGTCTCCACCCCCTCAGCAACTACTCCTGGGGAAGAGGTCTTTGGTGGGAGGAACTAAAGATGCCCAGTCAGCCCCTTCTGAGCCTCAATGCTTAGTAGTGGCCTGTCCTCAAGAGGTCCAAATTTTCTGATCATCCATGATATAAGCTTGCAAAGCAAAGCCTGCAGGAGAGATTTACAGCCCACCTGAAACTGCCACACCAGCCCTGTCCTTTAAATGCAGAGGGAGGTATCAGGCGGCCAGAAATCATAATGATATTGATGACGATGACAGCTGGAATTTACTTAAAACTCACCATGTGCCAGACACTCTACATGTTTCACATATAGTCAGTCATTTAATAGCCACAGCAATCCCATGAGGTACATTACTCCTGAGAACACGGGAGATATGGAGATTTAAAAACCTGCTAAAAACCACACAAATCTAGTGGGAGGTCAGGCTGGAACTTGAGCCGAAAGCCTTCACTCTTAACCACTAGGCTATATTAACTTTGAAATAATCTAACCACAAATTGTAATATTAAGAGGATGAGAAAAACAGCAGTTTAAATCGTATCTTCATCCTCCATAGAAGGTAGTCTGCAGATAAGTTTGAAAAGTCAAAATACAGCCATATTCTAGAGAAATTTTTTTTTTAACCACAAGAAACTGTTAAGCAAGTTGAAAGCAGTGCCTTTGGAAAACAGTAACCAGGGTGAGGGGGAGTGGGTTAAGGCAATGCTACTTTTTATTAGGACTTATAGAAGTCTCACACTCTCTACATATGTAACTAATAACCATAACTATATTTAAGAAAATTGATACCAAAGTCTGTTAAAATTAATCAGGGTACCTATCAAGTCTGCTTTTAAAAATCGTATGACCCCATTATGATGGAATAACTTAGTTAAACTACCCAGCAGACATCCTAAACTAAGAAGATACCACTGGGAATAGGAGGGTCACAACGGTGATAGAGCCTGGCTCAAGATCTGACAACTCTGATCCAAATTCCTAGGAAGAGATGAAATCTGTGGGTCGGATATCAAAGAAAATGGTAGATTCCCTAAGCCCCGTCAAAACACAGCTGTCCTGATGGGGTGGTTGAAGGGGTAACAAGAAACAGTCTTGTGCTAGCGGGTGTCTGGGTGGCTCAGTCAGTTAAGGGTCTGCCTTTGGCTCATATCCTGACTCCCTTGTTCAGCCCACACCCGCGCTGGGCTCAGTGGGGAGCTCAGTGGGGAGCCTACTTCTCCCTCTGCTTCTCCCTCTGCTCCCCTGCTCGTGTTCTCTCTCTCTGAAATAAATAAATTACATTAAACTAAAAAGAACTAGCCTTATGTTTGGAAACTGGTTTCAGTGGAGCTAAAAATCTATTCCAGTTACTAACTTGCCAGAACATCTAACCCTGGAAAACATAAAGACAACTATCCTTCCTTTAACAAGAAGAATATATGCAATGTGAAGGGGAAATGGAAGGTTAAAGTCATTGCCATAAAGCAAACCAGAGAACAGTCCTGACTAGGAATAGTGTCAGTTCTGCAAAGGAAGATAAATAATCAGGCCAGCATAGGTAGAGGAAGACAATTATTTCAAAAAAGTCCCTTGTGAGAACTGGGAGAATTTGAAATTATAAAGCTTTATCTTGCTATTTAATACTTAATAGTATTAAGCAACATGTGTTGTTTTAAAAGGTGAAAAGGAATATTAGACCTCACAGAACTGGGTAACAAAGGTTATTCTACACAGCTACAATATCCTCATTCCCTTCAAATGGGAAGACCGACTTGTTTACTCCTTTCAAAGGGGTTTACATGAGTACAAGTAATTTAGATAGGTCTAGGATAAACTCTAAGGTAAAATTTCCAGTTAATCTCAAACCATTGCCTCTTTGGTAGCCCAGAGCTTTGTATACATTTCCTATAGAGTTTTGCGCTAAAATAACATTTATTAATGCTTACTATGTGCCAGGAACCTGCCTTATATGCATAACTCATTTAATCCTTAAAACAACCCTGACTGAAGCACTCTTACTATCCTTGTATAAAGGGGGAAACTGAGGCAAAGAATGGTTAAACAACTTACCCAAGGCAAGATACAGAGTGGAGGACGAAAACCCAGACAGTCTGGAGGTCATGTTCTTAGCCACTACACACTATCCAACAAGAATCCAGTTTTTGTAAAGGGCTACAGCCAGCCTTTTGGAGAAACACAAAGGACCCTCCTCCTAAAACTGTCAGGTACAAATAGGTCTTGATATTCTAAGAAAGCATCAGCCTACACAAGTTTGTACCTAACAGATGGATTTCGGTCTTGATGAATCAAATGCCTCTTTGCCCTGCCCTAAGTACCAACCAAACAAAGATGCTCTGATAAGAACATTCCTAGCCATAGGTAATCCTGCCAGGGTGTTATTTACTACTGAATGGCAGGAAATTATGAGAGAAGTTAAACTGCCAAGATAAACCACAAACTGCATACATGGCTGGGTTGCAAGCCAGGGCTCTGCCCCATTTTCCTCCCTCACTGGAGTTAGGACCTAGATCATTTTTTATTTTTATTTTTAATTTTTTAATTAACATATAATGTATTATTTGTTTCAGGGGTACACGTCTGTGATTCATCAGTCTTACACAATTCACAGCACTCACCATGGCACATACCCTCCTCAGTGGCCATCACCCAGCCACCCCCTCCCTCCCACCCCCTCCCTTCAGTTTGTTTCCTGAGATTAAGAGTCTCTTAGGTTTGTCTCCTTCTCTGGTTTCATCTTGTTTCTTTTTTTCCTCTCTTCCTCTATGATCCTCTGCCTTGTTTCGTAAATTCCATATATCAGTGAGATCATATGATAATTATCTTTCTCTGATTGAATTATTTCGTTTAGCATAATGCCCTCTAGTTCCATCAATGTCTGTCGTTGCAAATGGCAAGATTTCCTTTTTTTTTTTATTTTATAAATTTTTTTTTAAAGATTTTTATTTATTTATTTGACAGAGAGAGATCACAAGTAGACAGAGAGGCAGGCAGAGAGAGAGAGAAAGGGAAGCAGGCTCCCCGCCGAGCAGAGAGCCCGACGCGGGACTCGATCCCAGGACCCTGAGATCATGACCTGAGCCGAAGGCAGCGGCCCAATCCACTGAGCCACCCAGGCGCCCCAAGATTTCCTTTTTTGATGGCTGCATAATATTCCTGTGTGTGTGTGTGCCCGCGCACGCGCACAAGTGTGCCTTCTTTATCCATTCATCTAACATTGGACATCTAGGCTCTTTCCACAGTTTGGCTACTGTGGACATTTGATGCTATAAATATTGGGGTGCACATGCCCCTTCAGATCACTACATTTGTATCTTCAGGGTAAATACCCAGTAGTGCAATTGCTGGGTCATAAGGTAGCTCTATTTTCAACTTTTTAAGAAACCTCCATACTGTTTTCCAGAGTGGCTGCACCAGCTTGCATTCCCACCAACAGTGTAGGATGGTTCCCCTTTCTCCGCATCCTCACCAACACCTGTCATTCCCTGACTTGTTAATTTTAGCCATTCTGACTGGTATGAGGTGGTATCTCACTGTGGTTTTGGTTTGTACTTCCCTGATGCTGAGTGATTCCATGTGTCTGTTGTCCATTTGATGTCTTCTTTGCAGAAATGTCTGTTCAGTCTTCTGTTCATTTTTTTTTAAAGATGCTTATTTATTTATTTGACATACAGAGATCACAAGTAGGCAGAGAGGCAGGCAGAGAGAGAGAGAGGAAGAGAAGCAGGCGTCCCACTGAGCAGAGAGCCCAATGCAGGGCTGGATCACAGGACCCTGGGATTGTGACTTGAGCCAAAGGCAGAGGCTTTAACCCACTGAGCCACCCAGGAGCCCCTCTTCTGTCCATTTCTTGACTGGATTATTTGTTCATTGGGTATTGAGTTTGATAAGTTCTTTATAGTTTTTCAATACTAGTCCTTTATCTGAGAAGTCATTTGCAAAAGATCTTCTCCTATTCTTCAGTTGTCTTTTGGTTTTGTTGACTGTTTCCTTTGCTGTGCAAAGATTTTACCTTGATAAAGTCCCAATAGTTCATTTTTGCCTTTGCTTCCCTTGCCTTTGGCAATGTGTCTAGGAAGAACTTGCTGCAGCTGAGGTCAAAAAGGTTGCTGCCTGTGTTCTCCTCAGGGATTTTGAAGGATTCCTGTCTCACACTGAGGTCTTTCATCCATTTTGAGTCTATTTTTCTGTGTGGTGTAAGGAAAAGATCCAGTTTCATTCTTCTGCACATGGCTGTCCAATTTTCCCAACACCGTATTTTGAAGAGACTGTCTAAATTCCATTGTGCATTCTCTCCTGCTTTGTCGAAGATTAGCTGACCACAGAGTTGAAGGTCCATTTCTGGGCTCTCTATTCTGTTCCATTGATCTATGTATCTGTTTTTGTGCCAGTACCATACTGTCTTGATGATTACAGCTTTGTAATAGAGATTGAAGTCCAGAATTGTGACACCACCAGCTTTGCTTTTCTTTTTCAACATTCTTCTGGTTTGGGGTCTTTTTTCTGGTTACACACAAATTATAGGATTATTTGTTCCATTCTGTGAAAAATGATGGCACTTTCATAGGGATTGCAGTAAATATGTAGATTGCTCTATGTAGCATAGACAATTTCACAATATTTGTTCTTCCAATCCATGAGCATGGAACATTTTCCATTTCTTTGTGTTTTCCTCAATTTATTTCATGAGTATTCTATAGTTTTCTGAGTACAGATTCTTTGCCTCTTTGGTTAGATTTATTCCTAGGTATCATATGGTTTTGGGTGCAATTGTAAATGCGCTTTCTTCTGTCTTTTTGTTGCTATACAGAAATGCAACTGATTTCTGTGCATGGATTTTACATCCTGCCACTTTACTGAATTCCTGTATGAGTTCTAGAAGTTTTGGGGTGAAGTCTTTTGGGTTTTCCACAGAAAGTATCATATCATCTGCAAAGAGTGAGAATTTGACAACTTCTTTGCCGATTCAGATGCCTTTTCTTTTTGTTGACTGATTGCTGAGGCTAGGATTTCTAGTACTATGTTGAACAGCAGTGGTGATAGTGGCCATCCCTGCCATGTTCCTGACCTTAGGGGGAAAGCTCTCAGTTGTCCCCCCATTGAAAATGATATTCACTGTGGGGTTTTCATAGATGGTTTTGATGATATTGAGGTATGCACCTTCTATCCCTACACTGTGAAGAGTTTTGATCAAGAAAGGATGTTGTATTTTGTCAAATGCTTTTTCTGCATCTATTGAGAGTATCAAATGGTTCTTGTTCTTTATTTCTTTTAAAGATTTATTTGTTTATTTATTTATTTGACAGAGAGAGAGAAGTCACAAGTAGGAAGTGAGGCAGAGAGAGGGGGAGGGGAAATCAGGCTCCCTGCTGAGCAGAGCCCAACGCTCAATCCCAGGACCCTGAGATCATGACCTGAGCTGAAGGCAAAGGCTTAACCCACTGAGCCACCCAGGAGCCACTCTTGCTTTTATTAATGTAGTGTATCACATTAATTGATTTGCGGATGTTGAACCAACCTTACAGTCCAGGAATAAATCCCACTTGGTCATGGTGAATGATCCTTTTAATGTACTGTCAAATCCTATTCACTAGTATTTTGGTGAGAATTTTTGCATCCATGCTCATCAGGGATACTGGTCTGTACTTCTTCTTTTTGATGGGGTCTTTGGTTTTGGGATCAAGGTACTGCTAGCCTCATAAAATGAGTTTAAAAGTTTTCCTTCTATTTCTATTTTTTGGAACAGTTTAAGAATAGGTATTAATTCTTCCTTAAGTGTTTGGTAGAATTCCCCCTAGTTGACCCTGGACTCTTGTTTGCTGGCAGATTTTTGATTACTGCTTCAATTTCCTTGCTGGTTATGGGTCTGTTCAGGTTTTCTATTTCTTCCTGGTTCAGTTTTGTTAGTTTATATGTAACTAGGAATGCATCTGTTTCTTCCAGATTGCCTAATTTGTTGGCATATAGTTGTTCATCATATGTTACTTTAATTGTCTTTATTTTTTGGTGTTGGCTGTGATCTCTCCTCTTTCATTCATGATTTTATTTATTTGGGTCCTTTCTCTTTTCTTTTTGATAAGTCTAGCCAGGGGTTTATCAATCTTATTAATTCTTTCAAAGACCCAGCTCCTCATTTCATTGATCTGTTCAACTGTTCTTTTGATTTCTATTTCATTGATTTCTGCTCTGATCTTTATTATTTCTCTTCTCCTGCTGGGTTCAGGTTTTATCTGCTGTTCTTTCTCTAGCTCCTTTAGATGTAAGGTTAGGTTGTATCCTTGAGACCTTTTATTTCTCCTTTAATTTCCTGGTTGACCCATTTATTCTTTAGTAGGATGTTCCTTAGCCTCCATGTATTTGAGTTCTTTCCAACTTTTCTTTTGTGATTAAGTTCAAGTTTCACAACACTGTGGTCCAAAAACATGCACAGAATGATCCCAGTCTTTTGGGACTAGTTGAGACCTGATTTGTGACCCAGGACATGATCGCTGTTCTGGAGAATGTTCCATGTGCACTAGAGAAGAATGTGTATTCTGTTGCTTTGGGATGGAATGCTCTGAATATATCTGTGATATCCAGCTGGTCCAGTGTGTCATTTAAAGCCCTTATTTCCTTGTTGGTCTTTTGCTTAGATGATCTGTCCATTTCAGTGAGAGGGGTGTTAAAGTCCCCTCCTCTTATTTTATTATTGTTGATGTGTTTCTTTGATTTTCTTATTAACTAGTTTATATAATTGGCTTCTCCCATGTTAAGGGCATAGGTACTTAAAATTGTTAGATCTTCTTTTTGTACAGACTATTTGAGTATGATATAGTGTCCTTCCTCATCTCTTATTATAGAGTTTATATAAGGATTTATATATATATAATTTATATGATATAAGGATTGCCACTCCAGCTTTCTTTTGATGTCCATTAGTATGGTAAATGGTTTTCCACCCTCTCACTTTAAATATGGAGGTGTCTTTGGGTCTAAAATGAGTTTATTGTAGACAGCATATCAATGGGTCTTTTTTTTTTTTTTAACCAATCTGATACCTTGTGTCTTTTGATTGAGGCATTTAGCCCATTTACGTTCAGGGTAACTACTGAAAGATATGAATTTAGTGACATTGTATTGCCTGTAAAGTGACTGTTACTGTATATTGTCTCTGTTCCTCTCTGGTCTATGTTACTTTTGGGCTCTCTCTTTGCTTAGAGGACCCCTTTTGATATTTCTTGTAGGGCTCCTTTGGTAATGGCAAATTCTTTTAGTTTCTGTTTGTCCTAGACGTACCCAGATCATCTTTTATATGAGGAATTTATAAAGACAAACAGAATCGGTGATGAGAAAAAAATACTTAAAAGCATACCAAGACTACTCATCCTTTGCTCTGTTCTACTGTGTTTAGAAGTTCTGATCTTTCCATAGCGTAAGAGGAAAGAATGGCCTTAGCCAAGTCAAACTATCTCTGCCATTCTGCTTAATCTTAAAATCAAATTTAAATAATAAACATCTACTGAAAGTAAAAGAGTGAAAAGGTAGACTAATGATCAAGTAAGGCCTAAAGAAGGGTAGGTTATGATCAGAAGCAGTCCATAAGAGTCCCACAAAAGGGAACCCTGCCTAGACCTCTACAGATCACAGATGCACATGCTCATACACATCTCATTAAAGAACACATGGACACTCAGTACTGACACAGTGAGACTTCTAACTCTGAACATGTGCTCTTGTTCAGGCCTCGGAGAAGCACATCTCCATATCTATTTCCTATGTCCACAAAACAAAAGAGGCTCTCATCTAAATACCATGAATTTTTGCTGTGCCACTGCACAGCACTTAGGTAAGAAAAAAAAAATTGACTTATAAAATCCTTCTTCTAAGAGAACATGATTGCAATGAATTCTTGCACAATGAAGTTTCAGTTCCAACTAGAGCTAGGTATTCATTTTCTTGCTTTTCTTCCTATTCCAATTCATGGTTCTGGTGGTACTCACTAATTAGCATGAAATTCAAAGCCATTACACATGGAAAAAAACATTTTGCAGCATTAAACACTTCATATTACTCTTAAATACATACATATGTTATTGGACCTAAAACAAGTGAAACATGACACGGATTGTTTATATTGGGAATTAATAGACTCTAAATGTTTAGAACAATTTTGATTTTACAAAACTATTTAATAAGACTTATTAAATTTCAAAAATACATCAAATTCAAGGGCACCTGGGTAGCTCAGTCAGTAAAGCATCTGACTTAGGCTCAGGTCATGATCACAGGGTCCTGGAATTGGGCCCCATATTGAGCTCTCAACTCAACAGGGAGTCTGCTTGATTCTCTGCCTCTCCCTGTGCCTCTCCCACTTGTCACATAAAATCTTTTTTAAAAAATCAAATTCAGCTATAAATACTTTGTATTTAAAATTGAAATTCAAATATTTTCTGTATTTTGCCCTTTGATTTTTCTCATGTAGCTATTTAATGAGATCTAATTCACATATCATACAATTTGGCATTTTAAAATATACAAGTCAGTGGTGTTTAGTAAATTCACAAAGTTGTGCAATCATCATCATCTAATTACAGAACATTTTCTTCACCCTAAAGAGGAACTCTCTACCCATTAGTAGTTACTCCTACTCCCCCCTCCACCCAGCTCCTGTCTACTTAAACTACCTATTCTGGACATTTTATATAAATGGAAGTACAAAATGTGTTTCCATTTTGTGTCCAGCTTCTTTAATTTAGTAGGGTGTCAAAGTTCAGTCTTATAACAGGTATAAGTACTTTGTTCCTTTTTGTGGCTAAGTAATATTCTATTTATGGATATACCATATTTGGTTCATCCATTCATTTGTTGATGGACATTTGGGTTCTGTTTTTTTATTATTATGAATAAAAGCTATGCTGAATGTTTGTACACAAGGTTCTCCATTCATATAGCTTTTCAACTCTCCTGGGTAGAAACTGCTGTGTCATATAGGAACATACAGAAGAACTGGCAGACTGTTTTCCAAAGTGGCTACCTCATTTTAAATTCTCACCAGTGATGTATGAAGGCTCTAATTTTTCTACAACTTTTCCAACATTTGTTATTATTCGTTTTTTATTATAGTTAGCCTAGTAAGAATGGAATAAAACTTCATTGTGATTTCTATTTGTATGTCCCTAATGACTGGTGATGTTGAGCATCTTTTCGTATCATTGGCCATCTTTAGATCTTTTTGGAGAAATCCCCATTCAAATCCATTGTCCATTTTTATAAAGATCTTATGTATTTATTTGACAGAGATCACAAGTAGGCAGAGAGGCAGGCTGAGAGAGAGAAAGAGGAGGAAGTAGGCTCCCTGCTGAGCAGAGAGCCTGATGCAGGACTCGATCCCAGAACCCTGGAATCATGACCTGAGCCGAAGGTAGAGGCTTTAACCCACTGAGCCACCCAGGCGCCCCCACTACCCATTTTTAAATTAATTCCTTGTCTTTTTATTGTTGAGGTGTAAGAGTTCTTTATATATTCTGGACACTAGTCCTTTAAGATATATGAATGACAAAACATTTCCTCCCATTCTGTGGGTTTTCTTTTCACCCTCTTGATAGTGTCCTTTGAAAAAGAAGTTTTTAAATTTTGATAAAAAAAATTCCATTTTTTCTCCTGTTGCTTGTGCTTCAGGTGTCATATCTAAGAAATCACTGCCTAATTTGATGTCATGAAGATAGATGCCTAAGCTTTTCCCAGAGTTTTACAACTTTAGCTCTTATATTTAGGACTTTGATCCATTTTTTATAGATCTTATTGATTTATTCTTGAGAAAAACAGAACAAGTGGGAGGGGCAGAGGGAGAAGCAGATGCCCCACTTAGTAGGCAGCCCGATGCACGACTTGATCCCACGTCCATGGGATCATGATCTGAGCTGAAGGCAGATGCTCAACCGATTGAATCACCCAACTGCCCCTTTGATCCATTTGTATTAAGTTTTGTATATAATGGGACATAAGGATCCAACTTCATTCTTCCTCATTTGGCTATCCAGTTGTTCCAACTTTAGCTCTTATATTTAGGACTTTGATCCATTTTTTATAGATCTTATTGATTTATTCTTGAGAGAAACTAAGGTTTAGTTTAGTTTTATTCTATCTTGGCTTGCCTTTTTTTTTTTTGCTTGCTTTTTTAATCTTAATTTTTCATATTTAGGAAAAAATAATTTTTTATAGTTTCATTGACCACTCTTATATTTGACCAGCTCTTATATTTAGGATTTTGATCCATTTTTTATAGATCTTATTGATTTATTCTTGAGAGAAACTAAAGTTTAGTTTAGTTTTATTCTATCTTGGCTTGCCTTTTTTTTTTTTTTGCTTGCTTTTTTAATCTTAATTTTTCATATTTAGGAAAAAATAATTTTTTATAGTTTCATTGACCACTTGTTATACAATAAACTGCATATAAAGGGCTCAATGAGAAGCTTTGACAGGTGTAAACACCATTGCTAGAATCAAGATCATGAATATTTCTATTTCTCTAAAAATTTCCTCATACCCAATTACAGTTCCTCACTCCTGCCCCTTCCCAAGCAACTGCTGATTCATTTTCTGTCACTATAGATTAGTTTGCATTTTCTAGATTTTTCCATAAATGGAATCACACAAAATGTATTTTGTTTCTTACTTTTGTATTTACTTTAATTTGCATCTTTGTTGCAAAGTATCAAATATCATGGTTTAAATACAATTACCTTATTTTTTAATCCTTAAATTATTACTGTGACTATATATTGTTAATATACCAAAATGTCTTGATTATAATAGCGTTCTTTTTTGTTAAAATAAAGGCAAATAATTTTTTTTTCAAGATTTTACTACTTATTTATTTGACAGAGATAGGGATAGCAAGAGAGGGAACACAAGCAGGGGAAGTGGGAGAGGGAGAAGCAGGCTTCCCACTGAGCAGGGAGCCTGATGTGGGGCTTGATCCCAGGACCCTTTGGATCATGACCTGAGCTGCAGGCAGACGCTTAATGACTGAGCCACTCAGGTGCCCCAAAGCAAATAATTTTATAGAATTACTTTGTGAATATATTCTACTTAGTAAATTTTATTACTCAACCAAACATCACAAGTCAATCAAAAGAATACAATGATAGATAAAATAATAACTGAATTCAGTCATCGTTGATATTTTGTTAACATTCAGTTAAAAGTATAAGTTTACATATTCCCTAATTTTGTTACTAGGAAGCTTTATTTTTCAAGGCACAGAGAATATTTTAAGTTTTTAGACATGAAGTTTGTAGGATTCCATTTGTACTTCTGGGCTGCAATGTTCTGTTTCTTCATGAGGTACTCATAATTATCTTTTATAGAGATGTTTATACCATTCTACATATAGGTTACAATTCACAGTGAAAGAAAGAAGAAAAGGAAAAGGAAACAACATCGCAGAAGGTCACAATATGTGTGACCCTGGTGGTCAGTGTAAATCTGACTAACTTGGTATAAAGTAGGGGTGAAGTGGAGTCATTTTGCTCATTTTGTTCCTGTGTGAATTCAGCTTTTGGAGGATTTGAGTCAAGCCATATGACTCTCCAGGATCCTCGCTCCCACAGGCCAACTAAGGACATTCTCCTAGATACATTACTTCCAATATGGTTAAAAGAACTGGGAAAGAATCAAGAGGAAGGAACATCCAAATGACACTCCAGTAGGCCAAGGGCTGTCCATACATAAGTTATTTAATCCTCGCAGCAACTTTGCCAGACAGGGAGTACTGACTCCATTTCACTGGCAGGAAAACTGAGGCTTGCAAAGATTAAGTAACTCTCCAAAAGGCCACAGAGCTAGTTAGTAAGGCACTAGCTCAAAGACAGCTCGCTTAAGATATATTTGTCAAATATATCAAGTTTATTAATTTATCAAACGTGGAAGAAACATCTAGAAATTGGAGAAATAAGCAAATCGTCGTGAAGAATAAGACAACCAGTCTAGGAGTTCAAAGACCAGATTCTGTCTCAGCTCCTTGTCAACCCCATACCTCCCTGCTTGCAGTACACTTCTGCCATCCTGACCACCCCAGTTATTTATCCATTCTAAGTCTTACTAAGGAGTATAAAATTCTCCAAGTTTTCTGTTAGCATATTTCTTTTATAAATAGGGAGAAAGTATTTTGCTTTATGTTTATATAATGTTCACCGTATGCTAGACACAGTCCTAAATGTTTCATAAATATTAACTCTTTACAGTCCAGTGAGGAGGGCATCATAAGCACACCCTTTCCACCTAAGGAAGCCAAGGCGCACGCACGGAGGTCGAGTAAGTTACTTGAGATCGCACAGCTGGTAAGGAACCCAGCCAGGATTCAGACACAGACAGTTCGGATCGTGCTCTTAACTGCTATACATCATTTCCTGTTAAAAAACAGGTGACTCTTGCAGGGAAAATGTCCTTTACTATCATCACGGATCCCGTCCGAGCCGAGGTGGGCAGGTGCGAGGACAGACGATGGCTACGTGGAACCCAAGTCCGGGGCCCAGGGAGGAGAGCGGGGAGTGTGTGCGGAAGCAGAACTACCAGACAAACAGCGGCAGCAAAGCGTGAGCGGCCCTCGTGCCCGGTGGGGCTGCAGCCTGCCCGAGGGCTGATGTAGTGTCTACCAAGCCACACGGCCCCTCTCTACCCCACACGGCCCCTCTCTACCGCACACAGCAGGATGTCTGATGCAGACAGTACAGCAGCAGTCATTCAACTAGAGCCTCCAAAAACAGCCTCCAAAGAAAGAACAGCTCGTGAAAAGATGGTTTTTTTCTAGTCACTGTTTAAAAGTAAACACAAAGGAAACGGCCATATGGCAGTGAACAGGTTCACTGAAGGCTGTCACATGAGTAAGTTTCCATAGTAGAGAAGAAAGAGTTGATGTGAATATAACAGGAAGACTTGCTGCCCCGGAAATCAAACTGTGCGAACTCCACTGCGGTGGCATTTCATCTAGAACGCATTCTGCCTGACCTATATACACGCTCAGGGCCGACACTGGCCTCAAATTTGTGTTATGACAAAAGTGGCGGGGCGGGGGGGACATCTTAGAGAATACACAAAGAAATGTTTCAAAGTAAACTATACATTGGGATAAAATGATGTGGCGGATAATGAAATATCCCAGCCATCATTAAATTGTAATGGCCTGAACTTAACAATAAAACCCGACTTTGGGGGGCGCCTGGTTGGCTCAGTGGGTGAAGCCTCTGCCTTCAGCTCAGGTCATGATCTCAGGGTGCTAGGATCGAGCCCCACATTGGGCAAGATCTCTGTTGAGCAGGGAGCCTGCTTCCCCCCCTCTGCCTGCCTCTCTCCCTACTTGTGATCTCTCGCGCTCTCTCTCTGTCAAATAAATAAATAAACAATCTTTTAAAAAAAAAATCTTTAAAACCTGACTTTGGAATTCTCATTTTGGAAATCTCCCAGAGATATGCTATGTAAGAGGACTTCAATCCGGTCAAATCAAATGTGCAAGAGCCAAATAATCGTAATAATAATGAATTTGATAATATTATCAATTATAATAATGAGTAATAATGGCTTTTCCTTATTTCATAAAGGAGAAAAGAGTAAACAAGTATCTCTACCAACTGTCTCAGGCTTCTCCGAACAGGTTTAACAGGATTTCTACTTTGTCCCATTGCCTTTCACTCAAGTTACCTCTTGTCACATCCAGGAGCAAAGAGAAAAAGGCCGGTTCGGATAGGGAGGCTATCAGTAAAGATCCGTGAAAACAGGATTCCACCCTTGGACCATGGGGGCCTCTGAATGCATGTGGCATGTGGCTGGTCTACAGTTACACAGATTTGCAAGTTAAAAACCACTGTGAATTAAACTGAACTTAAGTACAAATGCCAGCTTTATCACTACAATAATAGTTGTTAAGTACTCTGTGGTTCCACTCTGATAAAACTTAGATTTGTAACCAATAAGTAACTATTAAAGCCACTGAAAAGAGCAAAATACTGGTGGTTTCGACAAACTATAATGCAGTCCCTATCCACTAAAGTTTTGCCGTCATCTAAAGTACGTGCGTATCAGGTAGGGACTGTTTTTCCTCTTTCTCAACACTGAACTCAAACAGCTTGTTAGTTTCACATGGGCTCCAAATCACTGTATTTTTCCATTTCTCCCCTGGCTTTCTTGGAAGGCTGACAGACTGGATGGAAAGATGAAGACTTTCCAAGGTCCAAACACACAGCTGCTCCTTACAAGGCCAGCTCCAAACCTGACGTGGCTGCTTGGTAGGCATTGTCCCCAATTGATTATGAACGCCTTACACCAGTCTTCTACCTTATACCAGTCTTCTCATCTTGACTAGAGAGACTGCCGAACTTAAAAACCCATTATAAAATAACATTAAGTGAAAAACTAATACTGTACAACTATGTACAAATTACATATAAACAAGAACTAGGAGGACACATGAAAAGTTAAAAACAGTTAATTTGTTGAGGTAAAGATTTTTCTTGATTTATAAAAAAATTTTTTTATTATATTGTCAGTGCAGTTAAAACCACTAAAGATGGGGCACATGGTGGCTCAGTCAGCTCAGCATCCAATTCTTGATTTCGGTTCAGGTCATAATCTCAGGGTTGTGAGATCAAGCCCACAGCAGGCTCCACGTCCAGCACAGAGATTCTCTCCCTCTGCCCCTTCGATACTCCTCCCTGCCCGCTCAAGCATGCACTCTTGCGCTCTCTCTCTGTCAAAAAAAAAAACTACTAAAGAGATAATAATCACACTCTGTCACTGGCAAGCCCCATTCTATAAGGGACAACACATCCTCTTCTGAAGAAAAAGAGGTATTAATTTCTTAATAAATAGCCTTTCTAGGGGCACCTGGGTGGCTCAGATGGTTAAGTGTCTGCCTTCGGGCTGGGTCATGCTCTCAGGGTCCTGGGATCAAGTCCCGCATCAGGCTCCCTGCTCAGCGGGGAGCCTGCTTCCCTCTCACTATCTCTGCCTGCCTCTGCCTACTTGTGATCTCTCTCTCTGTCAAATTAAAAAATAAAAGCTTTTAAAAAAAAAAAGATAGCTTTCCTAAATGCATGTCACTTCATATGGTATGCAGGTGAAATGCTTCAAAATAGAAAGGTTTACAGTATAGTGCTATGAAATTAACTTCCATATTTCTTAAAACCAACTGGTATCATTTTCATCAAGTAGGCTACATTCTCCAGTAGGAGAGGGTCACCCCCTCTTATCAGACCACTAAATAATCAGTAAATAGCTTAAATATGTAAGAGTGACGAAGAAATTGAGAATATCATGTCTACTCTAAAAATTAAGCACAGCTTTGAGCCCTGAGGTTCTGTGACCTGCTCTGGAACCACACATAGATTACTTAACCTCTCTGTGCCTCGCTTTACTCATCAGTAAAAATGCAAGTTTAGCAGCACCTACCTCAGAGGGTTTAAGGAATAATAGAATAACATAGGTAAAAGAGATTGTAACTAACTCTTAGTAAGTACTCAATAAATGTTAGCTACCATAATAATTACATATGATTATGTTAACTGATCAATTATCGTGGCTAAGCTGATGGAATGATTCAAAGAAATAAACTCCCAAGGGACAAGAACCTTGTCCTGAGAAGAAAACACAAGAGTATCGTCGCTGCCCCTTTTGGCCTCAAAGGAGATGGGAAAACTGCCAACAGTCTCAGGCTACAGAACCAAGGCGCCAGCATCTGGGCTGCACTGCCTGGCTTCTCACGGAGCTGGGAGACACATAGCCCCGCCAGTGCAGACTCATCCATGCCCCCTCTACGGGCCACAGTTGACACAGCATCCCTCTTCTCCACGCACAACAGGGTCTTGCTTTATGCTTCACTCCCCTGCCTCCTAATCTGGGTTTCAGAGCCAGTGTTCAGAAATAGCCTTTCTACCACCTCCCCACAAACTGTCTCCACCCTCAATGCCCTTCAGACTAGTAGAGACGCAGCTTCGTTGATAAAAACCATGATGTCACTTGAGAGATGCCTGCTGTGAGAATACACAATAAATAACATCCATTATCAGATGAGGAGTACGCCAGCAGGAACGCAGTGCCGTGCTCTCTGTGATGTGCTATGTGCTAGTTTTCAGACACAGAAGACTCTAAACTACGGAGACAGAAAGGTTTCATCTATTCCTTTCTTTCATAACACCTCCCTAATGCTTGCCCCAAACTGAACATACCCTTCAAAAACTCAACACTTACAAGAAACCCAAGCTCTTGCCCCTGGCTCACAAACCCTACACAACCCAGCCCTCCACCTCTCCACACTGGACGGCGTCTTTCTGTCCTGTGCCACCCTCAGCCTGCCCCGCAGCCTTTGCATTTGTCTTCCTCTTCCTGGAAAGCGGTTTTCCCGGATCAACACGTGGCTATGGCCACTTGGGTCTCACACCAAATGCTACTTTCTCCAACAGGACTTCCCAACAAAGAATGCCCCTTTTAAGCATTGTCCCATTTTACCCTCCTCAAAGTTCTTGTCACTCCATGAAATTCTTATTGACTCATTTGCCATTTCTACCACTAAAATGTAAATTCTATTAGAGTAAGGACCATATGTGTCTAGTTCACCATCTAAGTACCTGATGCCTAGCCCAGTGACTGACACAGAAAAGGGGCCCTCAACTTTTGCTGAGTTAAATAAATGAATAATAACCTCTGAAGATGATAATGCTGCCTCATATTTATTGATTCTGAACAGTGTCTACCCATTATTCTCATTTAAGCTCTCCAGCAAGCTTACAAGATACTCCATTTTACAGATTGGAATACCAAGGCTTAGAAAGAGTAACTTGTTATGAAGTCACTCCGGTAGTATTGGCAAAGCCCCAGTTCCAGTCTCATTCATAAAAGAATATATAAAAATACAAAAGCTTATATTCTTAACCATGGTGCTATACTTTAAGTCATATTTCTTCATTTGTAATGTGATAATAACCATGTCATCTCACTTGGCTTAACAGGTTTATTTTGAGGAGTAAACATTAAAAAACAGATTGGGGGCGGGGGCGCCTGGGTGGCTCAGTGGGTTAAGCCGCTGCCTTCGGCTCAGGTCATGATCCCAGGGTCCTGGGATCGAGTCCCACATCGGGCTCTCTGCTGGGCAGGGAGCCTGCTTCTTCCTCTCTCTTAAAAAACAACAACAACAAAAAAAACAGATTAGGGGCGCCTGGGTGGTCAGTGGGTTGGGGCCTCTGCCTTTGGCTCGGGTCATGATCCCAGGGTCCTCAGATCGAGCCCTGCACTGGGCTCTCTGCTCGGCAGGGAGCCTGCTTCTCCCCCTCTCTCTGCCTGCCTCTCTGCCTGCTTGTGATCTCTCTTGAATAAATAAATAAATAAAATCTTTTAAAAAAAATAAATACATAAAAATAAAAATAAAAAACAGATTAAAAAGTATGAAGAGCTATGCAATGTAGTACAGTATCCTAAAATAGTCACAGATGGCCTAACATGAATCTACCTAGGTAAAAAAAATAATAATAATAAGCAATAAAATTCTTTAATCTTACACTTCATCTCTGGCACAGCTGGTAGTACTAGCGTAAATCTGACACTCTAGATACATTTCAGTGTAAGTCAATGCATGCTATGTCCACCGATCCTTCAGCTGCAACTACACAAATATGAGAAGCATGGGAAGAAGCTAACCAAAATATTCGCACCAAAAAGAAGACATATAAACACTAAGAAAATACTCTTGCTGAAGTCAGCCTTATCTTTATAAGCAAACACACCAGCACTTAGGTTCCTCACGCATCACATGAAAAAAATAAAACAAAAGTGAGATGACACCCCAATTTGGAACACGGATTTGAATGGTCTTCAAAATCTTAGCATCTCTTACTCTAGGACTTCAACATAATTCCCACTAAAACAGTAAGTATTCTCAACTATAAACGCAAAAATAAGGCACCACTGGGGTGCCTGGATGGCTCAGTCAGTTGAGCGTCCAACTCTTTATTTCGGCTCAGGTCACGATCTTAAGAGTTGTGAGGTCAAGCCCTATAAGGGGCTCTGCGCTCAATGGAGAGTCTGCTTGAGATTCTCTCTTTCCCTCTTCCTCTGCCTCTCCCACCCCCCGTGCACAGTCTCTAAAAATAAATAAAATTTTAAAATAAATAAGTCACTATTGATTCTAATTCTGACATTTATGACAAATACTACATCCATATAAACAGCTACCATAAAATATACACATGCCTGTGTCTGAAACAAAGCCGCTACTGATTCAAGTTACTAATTGCCGTGACTGTCTTCACTAAGAATTCATGATGTAAATCAGTATACAACAGTATTCAGCAAAGAGTAGCAGAAGGAACATGTGTTTGGAGTCCAAAGATCTAGTTTGCAGGTAACTCCTGTTTTATCAAGTCAATCTGAGCCTCAGTTTCCTCATCTATACAGTGAGGAGAATAATAATACCACCATCCTACATGTTGGTAAAGTTAGGATTAGGGGTGTTATTTTGGAAAAACACATCAGAAAGTGTAAACAGATTTTACATTTGTTATAGAGCAACTGACTGCAATTCTAACAGCAAATATACAGTATACATGTAATGTTTTACTGATATTCAGAATAGAGAGAGTTGTAGGAAATAGTTATTTAACCACAGAAATACCCAAGAAATTACACTCCATTATTCAGACTGCCTGGAAAAACTTAACAGAAGCAAAGAGATTTCAACAACAGTTTGATGAGACATGGAGAGAGAAGTTTTTGGAGAACTTATCAAGTCAGATAGCTTTTTCAATAAGTCAATATATATATTTTTAAAGATTTTATTTTTATTTATTTGACAGAGAAACAGAAAGAGAGGGAACACAAGTAGGGGAAGTGGGAGAGGGAGAATCGGGCTTTCTGCTGAGCGAGGAGCCCAATGCAGGACTAGATCTCAGGACCCCGGGATCATGACCTGAGCCAAAGGCAGACACTTAACAACTGAGCCACCAGGCGCCCCAGGGTTTTCAATAAGTCTTAATCATAATATCTTACTGTAAATGTGTCCCCTTTTTCATGGGAGGTAAGTGATAACCACTCCTTACCCATACATATTTATCAAAGCGTACCACCATTTCTACAAAGATTCACGCCAAACTACTCCTGTTAGCCCTGGAGATGATCTAAAATTTATCTATAATTTAATAAAACTGCTTTTAATGCTGATGTGATTTTTAGTGTGGTTATAGAAGCAAAAAGATCTTTGAACTAAAATAAGTCTGCAGATTTCATGACCCATTTAGGTCTAGTTGAGGAATTTAGAAACAAAAATGAAACTCAGGGTTAGAATTGGTTTTAGTAATAAAATTTAAGGTACTTTAATAAAATATTTTTCTAACTCCATTTCCTCTTCCCAGTATAATAGTACTAAGGCTAAAGTATGACTATCTTTTTTTTTTTTTTTAAAGATTTTATTTATTTATCTGACAGACAGAGATCACAGGTAGGCAGAGAGGCAGGCAGAGAGAGAGGAGGAAGCAGGCTCCCTGCGGAGCAGAGAGCCCGATGTGGGGCTCGATCCCAGGACCCTGGGATCATGACCCGAGCCAAAGGCAGAGGCTTTAACCCACCGAGCCACCCAGGCGCCCCAGTATGACTATCTTTAATGAATGTGCCACTTAGCCATCAGTACTTATGATTCAAAGTCTTCTTAATTAACAGTGAGGAAAATTTCCAAATACTGTGCAATGAACTGAACTTGAACTCTGACAGTCATTAATGGATAAAATTGCAGAGGTAGGAAAAACAAACTCTTGATAAGCAGAGTTTCTAAACATTTATTTTTCCTATAGAAAGTCTATAAAGGACATTTTCTACTTCAAGTTTTCAGAGATTTTTACATCATACTAAAGATAACACTAAAAACTGTTACACTCTCTAATTCCTACTCAATAACCTAAGCCAGAATAAAATTTTAGGAATTCAGTGAAAGAAAAGCACTCTGTTGGGGGAAAATTAAAAATTAATTTTTTTCGAACTAGAAGTACACAAGTCCATTTCTCAGCCATCAACCAACCCAAGTAATTGGGTTCAGAACAAACAGATACAAGGCCCTAACTGAAGAAGAGCTGAAAGCATAGGGTCCTTTGTTTTTTTTTTTTTTTTTAAAGATTTTATTTATTTATTTGACAGAGAGAGATCACAAGTAGGCAGAGAGGCAGGCAGAGAGAGAGAGGAGGAAGCAGGCTCTCTGCTGAGCAGAGAGCCCCATGCGGGACTTGATCCCAGGACCCTGAGATCATGACCTGAGCCGAAGGCAGCGGCTTAACCCACTGAGCCACCCAGGTGCCCCGCATAGGGTCCTTTGTATTTCTATGGTCAATCCCATCGCTCAAGGTTTACTTACCATTAACAACTAAAAAGCCCACTTAAAATCAAGAACTCCTCCATCTTAGGTCTTAGAATGAAATTATCTTTTATTTAGGGCAATTTTCTCTTCAGATCTCAGAGGGCTTGGTTTGCTCTTCATGCAGTGTCTCAACATGCCCTGGAGTAGAGGACTGGAGCCCACGGCCCTTGCCCACCTCTGACTGTCCTACTTTCCTGCTTCTTCTGATCCAGTCCTGACCCCAACTCTGGGACTTCTTGGAGGTTGAAAGGGGGGAAAGGAGAAGAGGGTGGGATTTCAGCCAGTGTCTCCCTAATGGTAACATAATGCTAACTCTACCGCTCTTGTACTGACAACTACCAGTGCCTCCTTCAGGAAGGTTTTTAGGTGAGAAAACACTCCCCAAGCTGAGAGTCACAGCAGTGACTCCTCCACAGAACGAGGACAAAGACTCAAATCCAGCACCCTTAGAAAACTCTCTCTGATGAGGGGCTCCAATGCAGACTACTATTTGCCCCTTAGACCTACACTAGAATATTCAGGAACTTTTACTGGCTATTAGTCTATTGGAAAACAGCAGAATCAGACAAAGATTACCTCCTGGATCCAGGGCTCAAAGTGTGAATTAAATAACTGAAGGAGCAGCTCACCTCAGCCAGCAGGGCTCCCTGATTTCAGTCACTACATTAGACCCTGAGGAAGGAGGCTAGTATCAGACACAGATCCTTCTCCAGAGGGAGCCGCAGTCTTAGAGCTACACTAACACATCCCTGAGCATGCACATGAATTACACAAGTAAATAAATAATTGATCCAGTAAGCAAAGGGAAAGGATTCTTTTTTTTATTAATTTTTAATAGTTTTCTTTTCTTTTTTTTTTTTTCAAGATTTTATTTATTTATCTGACAGAGAAAGATCACAAGCAGGCAGAGAGGCAGGCAGAGAGAGAGGAGGAAGCAGGCTCCCTGCTGAGCAGAGAGCCTGCCGCTGGGCTTGATCCCAGGACCCTGAGATCATGACCTGAGCCGAAGGCAGTGGCTTAACCCATTGAGCCACCCAGGCGCCCGGAAAGGATTCTTTTACGCTGTAGTAATCTGAAGAGACTTCCTTGCAAGCACCAAAACATGGTGGGCTGTGGCCCTTACACCAGGCTCGTCAGGCCCACTTGCTCAGGATAGAATTATATTTGACAGGGAAGGTAAAAGTAGGTAGGATGAAGAAATAAAACTCCAAACGCAAAGTTACTAGGAACCAGGCAGAGAGCGGACTGACAGGATGGTGACCAGTGGAAGGCATGGGCTAGAGTCCAAAGAGGCACCTGATGACAAAAACATATATGGGAAGTAATAAGATCCTGATCACAGCAGGCTCCAAGACCATGTTGATCTTCTCAGAAGGAAAGTTAATAGCAATATGTGAGTGAAAAGCAAGTATAAAAATATTATGCCATGAACAGGTGAGGCAATGTTTACTTTCCAAATCAGTAATGACGAGCTGGGGGTAAATAAAATACCAGCAGCAATATCTAGTGATTACACTCACCACCCTTCTCCCAGGAGATGGGTGACAGCCGGCAACTGAGGGTGGCCTCCAGCCATGTACAACAGCCTGAAAGAGAACCCACCAGTTTTCTCTGGGGAAGCAGGAAGCAGGAGTTGTGCAGAGTGTGATAAGAACTTGATAAAAACTGGGTAACGAGAGTCCTTACCTAAACCAGGTGCTAGGTCTGCATGGAAAACCTGCACTTAAAGGATCTCAGTCATGCCCTGGACACTTCAAAGAGCACAGTGAGATAAAAGGCCAGAGTTCTGCCCCAGCCAGCCTACTGTGGATAAGGAGTTCTCGCTGGTGCACGGTCCAAGCATTAAAGTTTCTCTTGCCTAGAAACTCAGTGACCCAGTCCTGCCAGAACTGAACACCTTTCTGACAGCCTATTGGGTTTCATCTTTAAAATCCCAAAGCATCTCCTTGTCTATGGAGCCAAGCTGAGTTTCTAGGGAATGATGAGAAGCAGACTAGACTAAAGCCCAAGGACAGAGTCAGGTCCAAGTTCAGGACATACAACAGCAATTCACAGGATGCTGTCGGTAAGAGGAATGAATGAATGAAGGGCCATGTCTTCAAGGCCCAGAAACTGACAGGCAAAAATAGAGGGCAAGCCATAGTCAAAAAACCCACGGGCTCCTGAAGTCAGAGACTAGGAAGCGGACAAACATAGGGAAAGGAAAGAAACTCAGTTCGGAGCAGAGATCATTCCTGGCATTGCATGCTCACATAAAAACCACATGCTTAATAAAGATGTGTTCTGTCAGAATATACTGTATATAGTAAAAACATAATAAGCTGAGTGAGATTACTCTTCTGATCAAAAAGCTCACAGGTCCAGTTTATCACACATCAGATTTCATGTATGTTTGTATGACCCAACTTGAAGAGAGCTTATCTTTCTATTTGAAACATATTAAGAGAGGGCACTGACACCGTACGATCACAGAAAAGAAAAATTTAAATGTGTAATTATTAGCATGGATTTTACCATTATCATTATGCTATGCAATGCTACTCTTAAATGCAAATATAAGAGCATTAAACTCATACAGAATCACTGAAATTACACAATTTACATTTCATAGCTTGCTCCCAGAGGGTACCTCAAGCCAGCCAGAAGAGACAAATTGAAGCTAGACTCAAGAAGGTTAGAAGGGGGGGCGCCTGGGTGGCTCAGTGGGTTAAAGCCTCTGCTTTCGGCTCAGGTCATGATCCTGGGCTCCTGGGATCAAGCCCCACATCAGGCTCTCTGCTCAGCGGGGAGCCTGCTTCCTCCTCTCTCTCTGCCTGCTTCTCTGACTACTTGTGATCTCTGTCTCTCAAATAAATAAATAAAATATTCAAAAAAAAAAAGAAGAAGAAGAAGAAGATTGGAAGGGGGGCACCTGGGTGGCTCAGTGGGTTAAAGCCTCTCCCTTCAGTTCGGGTCATAACCCCAGGTTCCTGGGATCAAGCCTCACACCAGGCTCTCTGCTCGGCAGCGAGCCTGCTTCCCTTCGCCTCTCTGTGCCTGCCTCTCTCTGCCTACTTGCTATCTCTGTCAAATAAATAATAAATAAAATCTTTAAAAAAAAAAAAAGAAGGTTAGAAGGAATAGGAGAGGGTGCCCAGGCATTTAGCCAAGCCAACGGAGCACTCCTTTGGACACAAAAATACTCAAGGGAAAAGTTCAGACCTTTAAGGGGGGCTGAGGTATATGCTCAGGCCTAATGGCTGCTGGGTTTTCCCTTCAGACTGCCTACCAGACTGAGGGCAAATAAAGCAGGTATTTCCCCTGCCCATGGACCAGACACCAGAATCCATGGCAAGGGTTGTCCACAGGTTTTTAAACCTCCACACCTGGACACAGATACCTAGACTGGGGGTAAGCTAGGGACCAGCCCACCAAATGTGCCACTGTGCTGCTAGCCTGGAGCGGGGTTGGCACTCCCCACTCCCCACAAATACAAGATGTGGACCCCTGACTCCAGCCCTCCTAAGCCTGGGCCCAGGCCCCAGCAGAAGCTAGAGAGTAACAGAACATGGGCCTCCTCCTCCCTAATATGACCGGTTACCACTCCATGTGAAGGGTGGCAGCAGATGGGGGCAGTGGCTGGGAAGGAGAAGCAGAACAGGGCCAAGGGAGGTAGAAAGGCAGAACTGTACATGAGCCAAGGCCTCCAGCACAGGCTCCACTGTCCCATCATACTTCATTTACAAAACAAGATCAAACATAAAATGAAGAACTTCAAGATGCTGACTGCAAAGCATTAAACCAATCACAGGATCTTCCGAGTCCTATATGACTACATGGGCTGTATGCCCAGGACACTGGGCTTGCCCTGTTCTCTACTGTAACATGAAAATCAAAGGTAAAGGAGGTTAATCTGTAGCTTTCAACGAAGCTTCTTGAAATTATTCTTTAAATGGAACTATAAGAGTAACACAGAATTTTTCTAAAAACCATGTTCTTTCAAACACAACAAAATCCTGCTAATGCTGGTGGCCAAAGAACTGAGCTAATCTAGGCCGATGGGGTAGCCATGCTACCTCCAATCCTCCAATACCAGGCGGGGAGTATGTCATTTTGAATCTTGGTTCATTTAACCTGGAGTTTTAAGAAGCCAGTTGTATTGTATGTGACTGACTGTGAGGCACTGTGGGTCTGTGATTGCTAAAATCAACTTAGAGTTAATTGTCTAGGTCTGACATTTAAAGGGAGTGCTCACTCTGGCTAAAACCTCCTAAGCCTTTTCTTCTTCAAAATTGTTCTCAGGACCTTGATTGAGAATACAGAGGCTTGAAATAAATATATAGTAACGCCTCTGTCTGATGGGCCTTACCCGTTTAATGGAGAATTGCCAGGTACACTCATGGAAGTGGACTTTTAGAGTTACATGGTCCAGTATAGTAGCTACTAGCCATGTGTGGTAATTGAGCACTTGAAAAGTGGCTAGTCAGAAATGAGTCTAAGTGTAAAATATGCACTGTATTTAAAAGACTTAATACAAAAAAAAAAATCTCAATTTTTTAAATTAAGGTTGAAATATTTTAGATACATTGGATTATATAAAATATATTACAATTTTAAAGTGTTTAAAAATTTTTAAACTTAAGGTTATATTGTATATTCCAAAATCACTTGGTAATAAACATTCCAAATACATTTGAATGTATGAATAAAGAGACAGATGAACAGAAATATCTGACAAAACACTTTATATTTTTTCATTAGGGAAATAAAATTCCTACTTGCCTCAGATCCACACACATTTTAAAAGGTATTTCCCATAAAGTAAGCTTTATTTCAGAGTACCTCAGTTTACACCAAAGTTCTAGAGAGTAAAAATAACCCTGACACCGTAAGATACTGCCAATTCTTAAAAAAAAAAAAAAAAACACATATTAACTACTCTGAGACAAACCTAATCTCTTGTTCAAGTACTAAAAATCAGCACTATAACATGATATTCATCTTCTTTGTCACAAGGCTGTCAAATAATCTCTATTACCTGTTGGTGCCCAGCATAAGTTAAAAATCACTGAAACCATGCTTAAAGTGAGTGGTCCATGGGTAGATGCCAGTCTGGAATCTAATTACCAGTTCACAACAAGATAACTAAAGAAACAGTTAACCTTTCTTAAAAAAAAGAAAGGTTTATAGCGGGATGCCTAGGTGACTTAGTCGGTTAAGCAGCTGCCTTCGGCTCAGGTCATGATCCCCGAGTTCTGGCTCAGCAGGGAGCCTGCATCTCCCTCTGTCTGCCTCTGCCTCTCTCTCTCTCTGACAAATAAATAAAAGCAAAAGAAAAAAAGAAAGAAAGGTTTATAGCAATTTGAAAGGTTATTTTTATGTCTGATAAATCTAATATAAGATACAAATCCAAAATCATCATGTCTGTTTTTTCTTAATAATTCTAGACTGGAGATAGGCACACAATAACAGATTCCAAATGACATTTTACTTTACTTCCATTTAAGGTGTGACATTTATATTGTGTAGAAACTATACAAGAACATTTTGAAGGCAAAGGCTGCCAGAGTTATCAGGTTCTATACTAGTCCATAAACCAAGTGGAATCTCTAAAACAGTGACGTATAGGAAAACTAACATTAGTCAACTTCCACCTCTCTTCCACCACATTTTTGGGTGCTTATGTTTATTTTTAAACACTACTGATGAGCCCTTTTCACACAGGACATATACCTATGACTTATAAGTAGACCCAGAGGGAAGGAAATGTCTTGATTATTTATCTAAGAATTTGAAAAAGTATTACACACAGAGAAAGAAGAAATGGAAAAAATTCTTCATGACCCAAACTAGGGATGTTGGAAGAACAATGTCAGCATGTTTGCCTGAATACCAATGTAATTCTTTAACAGGAAGACATGTGCAAATTAGATTTTGTAGAAATAGATGCAGGCAATACAGTTATGAGCAAGTTTTTCATATTTCTAAATATTTTAAGTTAGTATCTATGATGGCTGTTCCCATTAATATTACTTAATGGTTTAAACCAACTTCATATTTAAAAACTGCACCTGGGGCACCTAGGTGGCTCAGTCAGTTAAACATTTGCCTTCTACTCAGGTCATGATCCCAGGGTCCTGGGGTCAAGCCCACATTGGGCTCCCTGCTCAGTGGAGAGTCTTCTTCTCCTTCTGCCCCTCCCTGCCCCCCACTCATGCTTATGCTCTCTCTCTTCAATAAATAAAAACAAGTCCTGAAAAAAAAGTAAATAAATAAAAACTGTCCCTAACTGGCTTTTAAAAATTCCTTTATCATAAAAATTATGTGTTTGGATACATAAAATATTTGAAGGAAACATCCAAAATGATAAAAGTAAAGACCAGAAATCCTGCCAGTAACATAGTCTCCAAACCAGCAAGGTTATAGGGCTCCTCTGCAATGTTATTCAGTTTCCAAAATCCCAAGTCCTAGGTAAGGCCTGGATATGATCAGGTTCCAAACAACATTAAATACATTCATAACTGGTTTTTGTGGGGGGTTTTGTTTGTTTGTTTCTTGTGGTTTTCTGAGAGCCAGAGTGAACGGCCATGGAACCATGAGGTAGTAATACTTACTTAAGTCCAAAATCAATATGTCCCAATTTATTTGGTTTACTCACCCTTTATACTGAGAGGTGAAAGCCTGCCTCTTCCCTTCTTATTGCTCTACTGATATCCTAAGCACACTTGTGGATTTGATTTTGAACTCTAAATACAAAACACTCACAGTTCATCCCCCCCAGCGCAGCATGCTTTAAAAATGCCCCAAATAGAAACAAACAGCAACAACAAATGCCATAAACAAAAACAAACGACAAACTGGCAAAAGTATTTGCAACTCATACCGCTGACAAATAGCTGAGATGCTCAATAAATTAGGAATTCCTGCTAATCTATAGAAGAAAACTAACACCCCAGTAGAAAAATAAAGAATATAACAGTTCACTAAAAGGAAAATCAAATAAGTGAAACTTTACAAACAAGAGAAAATTCTCAAACATAATAAGAGAAATGCAAGGTATAATGAAATACCATTCTTTCCCTAACAGAGTGCCAAAAATTGTTAACATAATTGTGTTGAAGTCGAGGGCACACTGCATTCTCAAGTACTACTTTCGGGAACGTAAAGTGGTAATATAGAGATAATATCGTAATCCTTATTAAAATCAGAAGTGTAGAGCAGGGCACCTGAGTGGCTCAGCCTGTTAAGCATCTGCCTTCAGCTTAGGTCATGATCTCCAGGTCCTGGGATCGAAAACCTGCATCGGGCTTCCTGCTCAGCGAACAGCCTGCCTCTCTCTCTCTCTCCCCACAACCTCTGCTCCTCCCCACCGGTCATTCTCTCTTTCTCTCTCTCAAATAAGTAAATAAAAATCTTAAAAAAAAAAAAAAAAAAAAAGAAAGGAAGAAAAAAAAAATGTATAGACCAAACAGTATTATTGGGTCAAACGACAAAACTGGAATATGGATTATATATATTAAAAAAGCGTACTGTAGCCATGCTCAATCTACCAAAGTTGATAACTTAGTTATATGAGAATATTTTGAGGAAATATATACTTAAGCATTTAGAAGGAAAAGGCCATAATATAGGCGACTTTTTTTTTTCCAACTTAAATGGTTTGGGAAAATTTTTTTTTCTCACATGTCATGTATATATATGTACACACACATCAGAGAGAGTGTACAAGTATGCACAAATGATAATGCAAATGAAATAAAAGTGTTAGGAAGTGATAAAGGGTTTACAGGTATTTTTATACTATCCTTATTCTCACAATCTTATTGCCAAATAAAAAGCTTTGAGGGGCACCTGGATGGCTTAGTCATTAAGTGGCTGCCTTCAGCTCAGGTCATGATCCCAGGGTCCTGGGATCAAGCCCCACATCAGGCTCTCTGCTCAGCAGGAAGCCTGCTTCTCCCTCTCCCACTCCCACACTGTGTTCCCTCTCTCGCTGTCTCTCCGTCAAATATAAAACTAAAATCTTTTTTTTTTTAAGTTTTTAAAAGTGAAAAAATGTAGGGATGCCTGGGTGGCTCAGGCGGCTAAGTGTCTGCCTTTGGCTCAGATCATGATCCCAGGGGATGGAGTCCCACATGGGGCTCCCCGCTCAGCAGGGAGCCTGCTTCTCCTTCTGCCTGCTGCTCCCTCTGTTTGTGCGCTCGCTCTCTCGCTCTCTCTCTCTCTCTGACAAATAAATGAATAAAATCTTAAAAAAAAAAAAGTGCAAAAAATGTATATATATTTTGACACAGAACTTTCACTTTGAGAATGTATTTACAGGGTGCCTGGGTGGCTCAGTGGGTTAAAGCCTCTGCCTTCAGCTCAGGTCATGATCCCAGGGTCCTGGGATGGAGCCCCGCATCAGGCTGTCTGCTCAGCAGGGAGCCTGCTTTCCCCTCTCTCTCTCTCTCTCTGCCTGCCTCTCTGCCTACTTGTGATCTCTGTCAAACAGATAAATAAAATCTTAAAAATAATAATAATTTGTGTGTACAAAAAAATATTCATTATAGCACTGTTTGTAAAAGCAAAAGACTGGAAACCATTTATGGTCCATCAATGGGAACCAGTTAATTATGGGACATCCATACAGTGGAACATTGCAGAGCTGCACTATAGAAGTAGATACTGAGCACTTAAACCTAATACTCAATTCAGTTCCCAGAAATTTTTTCAGCCGCTTGGAACAAATTATGTATGTGAATCCATTTTTCCCAACTGAACATTTTAAGGAATCTAAATACAAGATCATTATCAAGCATTCAAATTGGAATGTGCTATAAATGTAAAACACAAAGAGTGCCTGCTTCGGCAGCACATAGAGTAAAACACAAAGAACTTCAAAGATTTCATATGAAAAAAATGAATATATTATATCTCACTAGTAATTTTTTTACATTGATTACCTATTGAAATAGCATTGAGATATATTAAAATATAGTATTAATTTTACCTGTGTGTCTACTCTTTAAAATATGGCTACTAGAAGATCTTGATTTACATAAATGGCTTGTTTTATTTCCACTCAAATTAGATTTCTATTAGCAGTGCTGCTATAGAGCAGCAATAAAACCATTGCCTACAGACCAAATCTGGCCTGCTGTGTGTTTTTACACAGCCCTAAAGCTAAAAATGGTTTTTACATAGTCAAAGGGCAGGAGGGAAAAACAAATCAAAAGAAGAACATGCAACAAATTATTACGTAAAATTCAATGTCAGTGTCCAATAAAGTTTTATTGAAACACAGTCTCACGTATTTATTTACACGTTGTATATGGCTACTGTTCTGCTACAACAGCACAGTTGAGGAGTTGTGAAAGAGACTGTTTGGCCTACACTAAAATATTTACCCTGTGGCCCTTTACAAAGACCATTTGCCCACTGTTGCTACAGAAGATGAAAAAGAATGAGGCATTTCTGTATGGTCTGATTGGGCCCACCTCTAAAATATATAATTTAGCTAAAAAACAACACTGAACATTTATTACTTTTACCCTGCTTACTTCCAAATGGGATTTAGTATATGTGCTGCCGAAGCGAGCACTTCCAAATGGGATTTAAGGGGAGCTATTATCAGAACTCCTGGACTGGTTTAGGCCAGATGATAAGGTCTGTTCAGAGATGTGGCACATGCTTACCAAGGACAGATAAGCCACTCAGTCCCCTCACCTAGCTTCACAGAACCATACCTGTTACAGAGTTACAGCACAGTGCAAACCCTGTCTTCAGCAGGGGACTCTCCAATGACTATACTTCTTTGGCCCCTTTCCTATTTTGATGATTCTCTTTGCCTGGCTTTCTCATCCTGGGACCCTGCAGTAATATTCTGAATGGCAATGAATGAGGGCGTTCCTTTAGTCAGATCTGAACCAGCTTCTCTTTTTTGCACAGGGCACAGAAGGAAAAGAAAATCAGGTGCCAATACTTAGTCTCAAATGCTTTGAGCCTTTCACAGCTTCCTTCCCAGTGGTGCACTGTCTGGAAACACCACCTGCAATAATTCATCTATGGATGCCAGATAGGATCAAATGAATGAGTAAAAACAGGTTTAAAGCTACCATAGCTTTCATGAAATTTATTGACCAGGTTGTCTTCATCTTTCACCATTTGCACTGCAGTTTTTTCCATTATAATTACATTTCCTAAAATTAGATTGCCAACAAAAAGCCCTTTAAAGCCAATAGTCTTAATAAAGTTTGTAAGTAAATTTTTTACCTTGAGGTAGCAATGTACATTTGTTACTTATATCCAATGACGTTATGTATTTTTTGTTTATTATATTTCTTTGTGTTTGTTTGTTTGTTTGTTGTTTGTTTATTTCTTTGGTGAACTATCCATGTGTTTTACCTATTTTTGTCTTGGGGTGCTAGTTTTTGTAAAAACTGTTACTTAAGACAGTAACAACATCAAGTCCAATGTTCTGTCCTTTCAGAAAAAGTAGCCTCTAAAATGTCAATAATTTGGCTCTGCTCTCCCTTTCCCTTCTCTTCTCCTTGCAGTACAACAGAAAGCGAGTTAGATTTGAAATCCTAAGACACAGGTTCATTGCTGCCTCCCTGGTACTTATTTATTTACCTATAAAACAAAGAAGCTGGATTAACTGGTTAGCAAGGCCCTGAAGGTCTAAAACTTTTTTAGTCTATTAGTCTTTTCTGTACTCTCTTCAGTCATCCCCAGCCCCAGTCTACCTATGATGGCAAGATAATTTAACTGTGAGTTAATTATGGGACTTTTTTTGTCATTGCCCATGGTTATGTAAAAATCAAAAACAAGACGTAAGAGAAAAGAAATGGTTGTCATTCAAAAGGTTCAGTTTCTATATAAATGATAAAATTAGTTAAGATTCTACCTTCTCAGCGTCAGACTGCAGCTCTCATGAGGATGTTAATGGCATTATGGCAAACAAATCGCTTCAAAGCAAACAACCAAATATTGACTAAAGCAGACAGTCCAAAAATTTGGTTTATTTGGTAGTCCAAAAGAATAAGCTAGTCACATTGGCTTTGATCCTCCCACTTCTTTTTACCAATCCTCTTCATTATTCTGATTTCCACACAATTGCACTACGCCAACTTATTTTGAAAAGACAAAATTAAATAATCAATATGTGCAGTGCAAACGCAAACTCGGTTTAAAATGTTTTAGTTTTATCTTCAAAAGGGCCACGACTTTCAGTTTTCTAGTATCCTCCAACCTACCATCTGCCATTTTCTTAAAGAGAAATTCAAATTTTGCTCCTTCTCAAAATAAGTACTTTTTTTTTTTTTAACAAATGGTGAGGGGCAAAATCCACTCAAAATTCTGCCATTTTAATACAACTTTTTTTGTTTTTGACTTTCCATATTCTCTTCATCTTTGTTCATGTTCTTGTACATTTCTAGAGTCATAGCACGGTGTATCTGCTTATTTCACCAAACATTTCCTATGTTGCTACATAGCAATCATTATCATTTATAGTTGTAATATAATCCATAAAACAGACTGTCATCATTTATCAAGCCATTTCTGGATTTAGGAACATTCAAATGGACTCTGAAGCTTTACTTTTTTATAGTAATAGTATAATGGAGCTCTTTATGCATAGAGCTTTTTCTTTCTCATGAGTCATTAGACAAGACCCTAGGGAATGAGATTTCAGGTCAAATGGTATAGCTATATTTGGCACCTTTTTTTTGTTTTTTTAACAGATCTTGCCAAATTTTATTTTAATCATCCTTTTTAATGGATGCAGAAGGTTAAGGACCCTTAAAAATAATGTGATCAAACAACATCCCTTTCACCCCCTAGATTCCTCAATGCATGGGACATGACAAGCAAACATCCTACTGCAGTCCTTTCATCTGGTAGTAGCAGGGCAAAACTGAAACAAACCACTTTTTAGGTTTCAGTAAAAGGATAAAAAGAGTTCATGAGCTTCATGACCCTATTCTAAAAGTCTATCAGATTTCTAGGCATGATAATATATATATATATTTTTTTAAAGTAAGGTCTATACCCAACATGGGGCTGGACTCACAACTTCCAGACCAAATGCTTATGCTCCACCAGCTGAGCCAGCCAGGCGTCCTGACATACTTACTTTTGTTCAACTTGTACAATTCATATTCTCAAGACTTGACCTCTCTAGACATCTTATGACTAAGAAAGAAAGAGTAAAGGAGCAACCTGAAAAACGGCTTCAAAGAAACAAAAAATGGAAATATTTTCTTAACACCAAGAAATAATGCCAGCCAATCCTATTCATTCTGTGACATCTTTAGCATTAAAAACTTTACCCTTTTTATCATTACTAAAACAACACATAGTAGGTCTCTTAATTCATACAGAAAAATGGAAATGTAATATGCCCCAGCCTTCCCATAACAGCAGCAACAACAAAACCTGCGATGGTATGACAGACACAGGAAAAAGCCTGAAAGAACACAAAATCACATACTGCTAGAAGATATAATAGGGGGGCGCCTGGGTGGCTCAGTGGGTTAAAGCCTCTGCCTTCGCCTCAGATCATGATCCCAGGGTCCTGGGATCGAGCCCCGCATCAGGCTTCCTGCCTCTCCCTCTCTCTCCAGCTCCACTCTTCCTGCTTGTGCTCTTTCCTGATCTCTGTCAAATAAATAAAATCTTGAAAAAATAAAATAAAATGAATCTACCTACCTTATTTCTTCAATTCTAAGATGCATTTTTTCATAATAAAATATCTATAAAATTAGGATGTATCTTACAATCAATAAATTCAGTGTATTAAAATAGTGGTGCATCTTAGCATCGATAGTGTTTTAGATTCTATGAAATGTAGTAGTTCTACATGTTTTTAAATGAAATGTAGATGGTATCATATTAACCATTCTACAACTTCATATTTTCACTCAGTACTATATTCTCGAGATTTACCAATGTTATTACATGAATGCAATATCTTTAAATGTCTTTTTTTTTTAAGATTTTATTATTTATTTGACAGAGAGAGATCACAAGTAGGCAGAGAGGCAGAGAGAGAGAGAGGAGAGGAAGCAGGCTCCCTGCTGAGCAGAGAGCCCGATGCGGGACTGAGATCATGACCTGAGCTGAAGGCAGCAGCTTAACCCACTGAGCCACCCAGGCACCCCTTTAAATGTCTTAATTCACCATCACACACCGCAGGGTTAGAAGTCAAGGAGGTAAGGAGGAAATGCTTGCTGGTGGAAATGGTAACCTCTGTGTTTAAACGCGCCTGCTTGAGTAACAGAAAGGAAAGGAGTAACAGACAAGACAGAAGTAAGAAGGAAGGAAAGATGACCAACAGAAGAAGTTGCTTGCTGGATTTCTGAGTAACTGGCAACACCAGACATCTGAGTAAGTAAACATGATGACTCAGGAATAAAAATGATGACAGGAGAATGTCTTCCCTAGATGTTTGTGCTACTGTTGCCCCAGAGCCCAGCTGGAGATGCAACCCGCTCCTGTCAGCCTTGCAGGCACTAAGACCCCCAGATCCCCTTCACACAGCCGGCTCCTCTCTCCCCCACACAAAGCGGGCAGAACACCAGTATGGGGACCAAGCCGGCCTCAGTGAGGAAGAAACAGAGCAGCACTTACACAACCAAGTCAGGAGCCTGAGGCTTCCTTTCCTGGGATTCTGCTCCTCCCTGACCCTCCCCACCCCCCACCCCCCCACCCCCCGCCAAGCCGCCTCTCCCCCCCACTGCCTGCTCTATTTCTCAAGTGGAGAAGTCCCACTCCAAAGACCCGTGTCTTTTGTCGGTCTGTCTGCTTCCTACATACGGATGCACACACTGAAAAGCCTTAGTAATCACTCAGGATTAGATTTTGCTGATGGTACATAAGAAAATTTCCATTACTGTTCCTAAAACCAAACTCCAGTTTCAACTTATTGAGAGTGAAAAAAGGGTAAGAAAATAATAGAACTAGAGTTCCACTAGCTTTTCTTTATTCCTTCCATAGGATCCAAAATACCTTACTGGAGGCAGATTTTTTTTTTTTTTAAAGTACCTCAGTGGGGTTTTCTACACACAAACAGAGTCCTTACCTTTCAGAATCAGAGGACATATTGTGACTATTCTTATAAATATGTTGTCATATTGCTAATTAATTCTTATATGTGTATTTTGCCCCTTTCCATCCATTTAAACATAAGCCAGTTGGTGGAAATAATGATTTTTATCTAATACCAGTTAACAGAGAAATTCCCATGTATTTGTGCATATTTCTTAAATAAAAAGTATTACTGAAAATCCATTAATAAATGAAACTATAAAAATATAATTCTTAGTTTCTTAATACATTTAGCTATATATTATCTTTAATGAGACAATATTTTAAACTCTAGTGTTTTTTATTTCATACAGGGTAATAGTACCAAATAGTCCCAAACACTGTTATAGGTTTCCTTTCTCCAAAAGATTACCACAAGCCATGAAATCCACCGGCATTCCACTGTTTTGGACTATTCTGCAACTAAAGTTCCTGTTACCTGCTGATATATCTGAAGTGTGTGTGAACATAAACTACTGGAACATTCTTTCAACTCTCAAATTTGATTAACTCACTTTCTGTCAAGTTATCCTAATTAACCTACAGCCTTCAAGCTTTGGGATTATTGCTGCCAATTCTGTACAACCATTTGTTTAATGCACAAGCTTCTCTAATACCCTCCAAGGTGAAATTGCAAATATAAACCCTTTTTGATTTCTACTAATTAACTAGACATTGGAATGTGGCATGCCCTTTAATCTGTATTAAAGTATGAATACAAGTTTTGCCTACTTCACAGGCAGCATTCAGAAAGAATTTACTAAACTGAAATAAATTCTTTCGGTGAAGGACTTTAATGTGCTCAAAAACTCCACTGAATGCCTACTATGTGCCAGGCACTAAGCCAGCAGTACAGATATAACTGTAAATAAGACACAGACAGATAGCCTCTGCACTCACGGACCTCACAAGCCTAGTAAGGAAGACGGACATTAACAAGTAATTACAACAAAATATCGAGAAAGCTAATGCCACAATTTGGGCCTTGCACGGCACCTGCCAAAGTTAACCTCAGTATCTATTATTATGAATATCTCAATCTCAAAAATACAAATGCTGTCTCCAGTAAAGGACTATGTTGAATTTACAGATCAGGAGTAATAGAAAGGGAGGAAAAGAAATTACAAAGCCATGCCTCAAATTAAAAGTGTAGGACACTGATGGGTATACAACATAGTGAATATACTTACTGCAACTCAACTGTACACTTAATAGTGGATAAAATGACAAATTTTATGTTACATAAATTTTATCACAATTTTTAAAACTACATTTGGTTGTTAAATGTTTAGTCAGCTTCACCAAAAACATGAGGCGTATAAAAGGTAAAGAGAAGAGGGAGCCACACATCATAGAGCTGAAAACAGACAAAAGATGTAAAATTACTTTGCTTTGATTCTTCTCTGGCTTTGTATCCATTGTTCAGTTCACCTTCCCTGGGCACTTATCAGGCTGCAGAGCCAGTTGGGGTTGGGGGTGGGGCAGGGTGGAGAAAAAGCCACAATCTCAGAAACCAGCTTCACCACAAATTCACATTTTCCAATCTTGGCTGAGTTCTCAGAGCTGTTATCATTCCTTTTTCTTCTCACTACTCAGCTCCCAAACCTCTGCCACACTCTTCAGATGTGCTCCTCTAACGGCAACAGGTGACACTTAACAAATAACTTCCCAGAGAAAACAAAAAGCCCCTCAGCTTCCTGATTCCCAACAATCCTACCTCCATCTGCTCCTGTTTTTACTGTCTTCTCTCTAGGCCCTGAATCAGTGGCACCCTGCCAAACCCCCAAACACCACCAGTGCCTGGATTCCTTAACTGACTTGCTCAGGACCCTTCTTCTACTCCTTAGTCCTTGGTAATCTCAAATCCCTCTCTTGAGGATCCCTCTCCTCAAGCTACTCCCACCCCTTGTAAAGTTAATTATTAACCTCCCCTGATGCTAATCGTCCTCTAGCTACCACCCTATTTCTCCTCTTATCACTTCTCACCCTGCGCCCCTTTCTCCACTCCCCATTCACTGCTCCACAAACTACTCAAGCCCTACTCACCTCCACCCACGCCAAGTCATCAGTGATTTCCCAAGTCTCATTTCAATAGGCCCTCTTCAGTCTTTTTCAAAAATAGGAAATTTCAGGGGCACTTTGGTGGCTCAGTCAGTTAAGCATCCAACTCTTGATTTTGGCTCAGGTTATGATCTCAGGGTCTGGGATGGAGTCCTGGTTGGGCTCCACGCTCAGCAGGGAGTCTGCTTCTCTCTCTCCCTCTGCTCTTCCCCTGCTCTGGCACACCCACTCACGATCACTTACTCGCTCTCGAAAAAATAAATAAATCTTTAAAAAAAAAAAAAAAGAAAGAAAGTAAATTTCAGCCATATTTGACTCTCTTGATTGGGAATACCACCATTCCCCCAATTACCCAAATGAAAAATTAGTCTTTCCAGAGTCCTCCACTCACTGTTTCACTTTCTCCTTCAATCACAATTTCTTTTCATTAAAAATAATATCATCCTCTTGTGAGATTTAAAAGTACAGATAAGTATGCAGAATAAAATTTAAATTAAAATAAGGTGCACAGGAGACATGAAAACATAGGTAACTACACATAAATGTTCAAAACAGCACTATTCATAACAGGCAAAAACTAGAAACAACCAAAACGCCCATGGAGATATGAGTGGGGGGACACCTGGGTGGCTCGGTCATTTAAGTATCTGCCTTACACTTGGGTCATAAGCTCAGGGTCCTGAGATTGAGTCTGCATCCCATTCCCTGCTCAGCAGAGAGCCTGCTTCTCCCTCTACCTGCTGCTCCCCCTGCTTGTGCTTGCTTGCTCTGTCGCTCTCTCTCTCCTTCCCACCCAAATAAATAAAAATAAAATATTTTTTAAAAATATATGAATGGGGGCGCCTGGGTGGCTCAGTGGGTTAAAGCCTCTGCCTTTGGCTCAGGTCATGATCCCAGGGTCCTGGGATCAAGCCCCACATCGGGCTCTCTGCTCCGAGGGGAGCCTGCTTCCTCTGCCTGCCTCTCTGCCTACTTGTGATCTCTGCCTGTCAGAGATAAGCCATTATAATGGCTTATAATGTAATTAACTTACATAATTCTAATAACAAAAACCACATACACAGGTCAAATAAATAAATAAAATCTTTAAAATAATTAAATTAAATAAAAATTAAAATAAAATTAAAAAGATATGAATGGATAAAAAATTGTAGTATAGGCATACAAAGGAATACTACACAGCAATAAAAAGAAATGAACTACTAATATATGCAACAATATGGGTGTATCTTCAAAACCATAATGCTGAGTGAGCACTAGAGACAAAGAAACAATACTGTCTGAGTCTGTTTATACACAGTTTTGGGGCAGGCAACACCATAGTGACAGAAAGCACATCAGCAGTGGCTAGTGGCCAGGGTAAAAGAGAAGACTGACTGGAAAGAGACACAAGAGAACATCTTGGGGGTGAGGGAAAGGCTCCATCGTGATTGTGATGGCGGTTCACGACTGTATGCAATTGTCAGAATTCATCAAATTCTAGCCTTAAAATTGCTGAATTTAGGGCTCAGTCGCTAACAGTCTGCCTTCAGCTCAGGTCATGATCCCAGTCCTGGAATTCAGCCCCACATCGGGCTCCCTGCTCAGCGGGGAGTCTGCTTCTCCCTTTGTCCCTCCCCCTGCTTGTGTTCCCTCTCTCGCTGTGCCTCTCTCTGTCAAATAAATAAAATCTTTCTTAAAGATTGCTAAATTTTATATTAAATTATCCCCCAATAAAGTTGGATTTTAAAAATTAACTGAGCCAGGGCACCTGTGTGGCTCAGTAGCTTAAGCATCTGACTCTTGATTTTGGTTCAGGTAATGGGCTCAGGGTCGTGAGACTGAGCCCCACTTTGGGTTCTGTGCTCACCAAAGAGTCTGCTTGAGATTCTCTCTCTCCCTTCGCCCCTTTCCCATGCTCTCACTCTCTAAAATAAATAAATCTTTTTTTTTTTTTTTTAAAGGAGCCTTCTAAAATGTGTCTTAGTTGAGATTTCTAAACCTGCAATTGTTTTCTAAAGTCCTAACTTATATTTTGGTTCTAGTCAGTCAGTCCCACATATAGTCTTAGGTTTCTCATAATGACACAAATCCTTCTCTAGTGACTGGAAACAACACTTAGCAAAATTCTGTTCTGTTTCCGGAAACCTTATAAAAACAACGATTTGTAACAAACGCAGGTGAATTTTATCATCAAATGGCATTATTTTGATTGTGATAAATAAGTAATATGGCTCTGATTCCATTTGCATCACAACCTCACTTACTCTTTTTTTTTTTTTTTTTTTTTTTTTATAAACATATATTTTTATCCCCAGGGGTACAGGTCTGTGAATCACCAGGTTTACACACTTCACAACCTCACTTACTCTTAAAGATTCTCTGGGAAGGGCGCCTGGGTGGCTCAGTGGGTTAAGCCGCTGCCTTCGGCTCAGGTCATGATCTCAGGGTCCTGGGATCGAGTCCTGCATCGGGCTCTCTGCTCAGCGGGGAGCCTGCTTCCCTCTCTCTCTCTCTGCCTGCCTCTCCATCTACTTGTGATTTCTCTCTGTCAAATAAATAAATAAAATCTTTAAAAAAAAAAAAAAAAAAGATTCTCTGGGAACCTCATGAATGAGGACCTCAAACTCCGAAAGGTATATACTAGTCTGCATTTGAGGCACTGTACCCATGCTAAAAACAGAAGGCTCAGACTTCCTCCTCCCTTTTCTTTACTCCTCTGGGACTGAAATGTATAGCTTTCTTTATTCCCATCCACATCCCTAGTATCTAATACAATACTTAAACAAGCTGCCTCCTTCAAAATATTTATTCAATGCACAAGTAAACGGAATTGCTGTCCCTGTCCGTAAAAAAGACTCACTTCCTAACAACCTATATCCGAGCCAATGTTATAATGTAATTAACTTACATAATTCTAACAACAAAAACCACATACACAGGTCACAAGACTTTACCTGTTATGGCAACTATGTTAATCCTCAACTAACAGGCTCTGAATGCCCACCCGAAAACCACAAGGTAGTATATTAATATATTTTCCTGTTGTTCCATTTTCACTGTCCAGAGTTTTAGAATGATCATTCTACAATGCAGGAGAGAAAGGGTTGCAGGCAATTAGTTTCCATTCACTTATTATTAGGCTTAGAAAAGCTGATCAATTTTGACAGTTCTATTAGCTCACTGACTTGCTTTCCAAAAAATTAAGGATATTTCCAACTAAATAGAGTAATTATCCAAAGATTAGTGACCAATGATTAATTTATCCTCTTAAGTGACCATAACTAATGGGGATTACAATGGCTTGACATTTTTCCATAACCCATTCTCAGTTGCCACCAGACACCTGAAGTTATCATGATGAATTAGAGGAAGAAGACAGATTAATTGGCTCAAGCATTACTTTTACTACATCTTTTTTCCCAAAAAGAGTAATAGTCTGCCTTTTAAGTGACTCATCTCTTTCCTCATCAAAGTTACAAAAAGCAACTACCATATATACAAAAGTATAACCACATACATATAACAAATGAACGCGAAGTTACAGAAAACTGTGTTTTGAAGTCAATACCAAAAACCTACATTGCTCTTTTGTGAATCCTGACCTTTGCTATTAGCAAGTCTTTTTTCTGCCTGGTGTGTTGCCATGGGATTTACAAGACTACATGGCTTCTGTTTATCCGACTGTGGGGGAAGAGTGCTTCCGTCCGGCTTCCCTTTTCCTCCCCTCTCCATAACCACCAGATACCAAATATACTTGTCAGCAAAGCCGCATTTCAGTTCATCCCCAGGAGCACAACAAGAGACAAGCACGGTCATAAGACTGCTTCCAAGCAGGCATGCGCTTTAATACAGACCTTGTAAATGAAGCCAAATGACATTAAAAACAGAACAGTTACTGGAAAGGTAAGAGTGTCTTACCCAAAAAAGGCAGATAGCCTCTTCTTACACAACTATCCCTTCCCTTTCATCCGCCCCCTGTGCTTACAGGTTCTTCCACCAGGGTCACTGCACTTCCAACACCTTCGGCTGGGCTTGAATCACAAGAGAGCAATTCAGGACCCGAGTTCCGAGAGATTACAGCAGAGCACGTGAGTCAACACACACGCCCACGTGTGGGCTCTGGGCCAGCTGCTCAGTGACAATACTGTTTGACGTATCTGCACACTGGATGCATCCGAAAGTACGCTGACCTTCTATTATCTTGCTGGAGTCTTGCTGCTATGCTATGTGACACAAGGTGAAGGCAAAATACACCTCGGTGTAGCCGGACGGCCAGTTACTACCCGTACGAGGCCTGACTCCATTCCTGGCCAGCGAGCACAGGAGGACACCTCCTCCTCCCCGGGCCAACCCTCAGACGTCTAGTGTGACAGAATTGCAAGAGTCAGTCCTGTTTCTTAACAAACTGTGCAACATTCCACCCTACTCCTAGTCAGAGAACTTAAATTCATTTATACTAGTTTCCTAGTTTCCCTAGACAATTTTTTAAAAAGTGAGCCGAGCTGTTTTCATCATGAATTGTAAATGAAGTAGCTGACTCAGTAGCTATGAAGACAGATCTACAAGATAACATCTGCCTGTTGAACAGGTTTTCCACCACTGTCAATACTTTATACTTAAATTACAAATATATAAATTGATTAAAACTATTCTAAGCTATTCTCATAGTGTCTTGGTCTTGAACATCTTGAAAACAGGACTTACAGACTGGCTTAATTACATCACGGATGAAAGAAAGAGTAAATGCCAATAGCTTTAGAGACAACAGGGAAAAAAAGTAAGTCTTAGGACTACACGCTGGAAAACTGAAGACAATGATAATAATACAATTCTGACCTTTGGGAAGTTGCAGATCTGAGTAAGAGAACTCTAAATGCTAGAATTTTCAAAGCAATAAAGTTTTGTCCTTTTTTTAAAATTTTTTTTAAAAGAATTTATTTATTTGTCAGAGAGAGAGAGAGGAGAGAACAGGCAATGGGAGCAGAAGGTCGAGGGAGAAGCAGGCTCCCTGCCCAGCCAGGAGCCTGATACAGGACTCGAATCCAGGACCCTGGGATCATGGCCTGAATTGAAGACAGACCCTTTAACCAACTAAGCCACCTGAGCATCCCAAAGTTTTGTTACTTTTAAATATGATGATTTCAGTGGACACTAACTAAACTCCTTAGGAGCAACCCCCAGGTCTGCCTGAGACAGAATTTCTGGGTTTTTCTTACTACGTCATGTTCCCCTTGGAGACACGTGCTCTATCCAAAGCTCTATCTCCAGCTTCACTTCACTCTGAGGCTCCGGGTTTGTGCTTCCAATTACCTGCTTGACATCATCCCATGCTGTCCTGCTGGCATTTAACAGGCAAAGGTCTGAGTCGGTCTTTTCCTACCAGTTCCTCCTCCTCGTGCCCCTGGTCTTGACAATGGCACCATCCACAGCTGTCTATGTAATCTGTAGTGCCGGTACAGAATGAAAATGTGGGGCTCCCAGTCCAAAAAGTCTTAAATGCAGATTCCAGATGCAGGCATTATCTCTGCTTCCACGTCACTGTCCACACCCTACATTTACTAAAATTTCCTCAGGCAGCCCTTTAAAGTGTTTCACATCTGTCCCTTCTTTCCCATTTCAACTACTGTGCCTCAAATCTCACCCAACAACTTTATAATTAGAGCCCACCCTTTCTTTCCCTCTGCAACCCAGTCACATTTTTTAAGGCACTACTTCAGACCCCTTCAATATCTCCCCCTTGCCTCTCTATTAAATCACATCCAAACTTCTTAACTCACCATTCAAACCTTCCATTCCCTAGCTCCACCATTGCTTTCCAGCCTTCCCTTCTGTGACTTTCCTTACACACACATCCTGGCTCTAGGCAAACCAAACCCCTCGCATTCACTTAATAAGTCCAGTGTGTAATCAGGCATAAAGAGTCCAGTGGATCCTGATACAAACCCAAAAGAGCTGGTTTTGTATCAGTGCCAAACTGCTCACTAGCCTTAGCTGCCTATCTAAAACATGACAATCATTCTAGCAGTTTTATCACATAATTATTGGGTAGATAAAACAAGTTACAATATAGAGGAAAGCACAGTAAAACATCCATTAGGAGGATGCCTTCCTAGCCCTTGCCTGGGCCTCATATTCTACCCGAAATACCTCTTCCTGAGAAATCTGAAATCGAGTCTACGGATACTTTAAAGCCAAACTCAAAAGCTCTATCTCCATGCAACCTTGCCTGATCAGCTCAGGAGTCATTTTGCCTTCCTCTAAAATCCTCTATTTTATTCATACTGCATTTAACATGTATAGCATATTGCTTTAGAATTATTTACATTTTTGTCTCCTCTCATAATCTCTCATGTGTATGGAATACATCAAAGTTATTCATTTCCTGTAAGACCCTACTACATAGTTTGTGCTCAATAAATGAAAATTTAGTAAATGAAAATTTTAAAAAATAAATAAAAGGAGAACATTTTTAAGTACATGTACACCCAAATTAATTAATTAAAGCTATTTTCAACTGCACTGGCTGGGTCTGGAGAAGGCGGAGGAGGACGACAGCACACGGAATAAGACAGGGCTGCCCCTGCAGACTTGATCCTCTGAAGAATGAGGAGTCACCCTGAAGAGTCAGGAAGTCCTTCTAGCTGAGTCTCCAGATGGTTCATTTCTGTTCCCACTTTTAACCCCAAAAGAAGGCCTTGATCAACACCTGTGCTAAGAGCAGAGGAATGGGAACAGGGTGTGCCCCACCTGCTAGGTGTGGTAGGTGAGAATCTAAAAACAAATATGCTCTCATGCCTTCCTGGTATTCCCACTTGTGGTAACAAATTTACTCTAACATATTCACTGGTATGTGTCCCCTTGTTATTTCCAGATTTAATATACAATTGTCAGGCCATTCAGGACATTTTGCTGCTTTTAAAGGGCTCAAAACCTGGGAAAACACACAGCCCTAAAAGCAACAAAATATAATTTAAAGTTAATTTTTAAAAATAGCATTGACACTTATCAAATTAGCAAATATTAACAAAAATAAAACTTAACATTGTTAGGGTGTTCAGGAAGTCAACATATTGCTGGCACACAGTAAACTGCTTTAAGTTTTCTAAAGAACAATCTGGCAATGTGTAACAAGTGTTATAAAATTGTTCATACCCTTTGAACCAGTAATCTCACTTTTGGACATGTACCCCAAGGAAGCAATCCAAGGAAGAAAAAAACAATTTCTTTGTTCAAAGATGTATACAGATAGGATACTTATATTGCGTAACACTGCCTGCAATTCAAACATCCAGTAAAGGAGGCCTGGTTAGTAATCTAGGATAGAGCAGTATGGCAGAAGGCCACACGTACTGAAAACCTGCAGTAGGTATACTATGTGCTGTAGAAAAATTTACCTTAAGAATGTTCACTGAGAAACGGAAAACAAAAGTTTTTTGTAAGATGGTATCAACACTCACTTGGAAGTAAATATAATCTGAACTGACATGAGACTATTTATGGTCTTTATTTGTCCACTTGCTCTGAATACCCATAGATTTTGCTGCAGAAATATCAATGTATTTGATTACAGGGTGCCGCCTCAGATTCCCCTGTACGGTGTTTAAAAATTGAGATGTATGTAACAGTTTACTTTTTTAAAGTCCAAAAAAATCTGAACCCCAAAGAAATATGGCCCCAAGAGCGTCAGATAACAGACTGTAGCTCTGTACTAATGACATCTATACATATACAAGAACATTTGTGTGTAAGTATCTGCTATAAATTTAAAGTAAAGAGTTAGTCTGGTATTCCTTGGCTTTCCATTTGCAACCTATTCCATAATTAACATTTTTCTCTGAGTAGAAAGAGACAAAATCTAACATGCACAGCTAAAACTCCATACATCTATCATTTATTCCTCTAAAACAACTTATTCTTAGGGCAGGTTTACTATTATAGTGATGAAAGTTAATATTTCTAAAGCTAACCATGAATTATTTTTAAAATTAATTTTTTTATTATAAAAGTAACACCTGTTCAACATGTAAAACTTAGAAGCCACAGATAAACCAACAGAAAGTAAGCAATCTAAAAACATGGCATTCAGGGGAACTATGGTGTTGGGGGTATTGCTGCCAGAATTTGAGTGTCACATTAGTATAGAACAATGGCAACGTTCTGGCCCCATGTGCACTAAAGCATCAATTAACTTTGTGGAATGTCATTGTTTAGACAACTATTGACAAATGTGTATCCTTTGAGATGCTGCCATTTGAAAACTGGAACATGAAGTCAAAACTAATAAAAAGGGTAATTAACCAAGATGAAAAGATTTTTACTATTAAAAAGTCACCAGACTTCAGCATTAAAACCAATCTACTGGGGCACCTGGCTCAGTGGGTTAAGCCTCTGCCTTCGGCTCAAGTCATGATCCCAGGGTTCTGGAATCAAGCCCCACATCGGGCTCTCTGCTCCGCAGGGAGCCTGCTTCCTCCTCTCTCTCTGCCTGCCTCTCTGCCTTCTTGTGATCTCTCTGTGTCAAATAAATAAATAAAATCTTAAAAAAAAAAAAGACCTCTCTGGAACTTCTGAGATGCTCCTCCCAGTGAAGGGAACTATGCTGCCTTCTCAGACCCACACACCTCTCCAGACTTAATTTAAGCAGAAACCCAGCTTTGGTCCATGTGCATTAGTTCACATGTATCCCCATAACTAAAAAGAAAAATGAAAAAAAGACTTCAACTTGGAAATAAGGCATGTCATTTCCTCCGCTCCTTTAGTATGAGTTCCTATAGGCAAGGTGGGGAGTTATTTCTGCTGTTACTGAAGATACCTTCGCAAAGAAAGGTGTGCTCACACACATTTGGTACATGTACATGTGAAAGCTCTGCTTCCCTCCATCACTCCAGGCTCAGAGGGGCGACCTCTTCTGTGGTGGGTTTGCACAGCTCCTCAGGAGTGCTGGAATTGCTCACTCGGAATCAATGCCAAGAAAAACACCACGGTCTGTGAGTGGCACCAGGCTAGGCTGGTGCTCAGAGCTGTGGTGAGCCGACTGTTCAAGGAGTGTTTGGGAGTTTGTTTTTGTTAAGGTTTGTTTGTTTAATGTGAATAGAAGATCAGATCGCTAATTGGACTGTAAAAACTCTAAACAGAATTGTATTCCAACAGCAACTTCCCAGGATTTCTGGTAACTTGGGTAAAAGATTATTATTAAGGTTCTAGAGAATATATAGGTTAATATGCAGAAAATAGTTTCAAGGGAGAAGGAAAAAAAGGCAGGGTTCTACAGTTCAGGACAACTTTAACTCAAGTACAAATGTTTACCCAGCTGAAAAGATGCTCTTAAATTCAACATAATAGATATATATAGTGATATTATGTGCCACAACCCTAAACTGTACAAGTTCTAACTCTGTTATCTATAAATGGAGGTAACAGCACACTACAAGACTACTCTAAAAAACAATGTATGAATATGTATGAATGCATATGAAAGCTATTTATGATAAGGACTATGCAAATTATCACTTAAATATGAATTACCTTTAAAATGCCATTCACAGGGGCACCTGGGTGGCTCAGTCGTTAACCGTCTGCCTTAGGCTCAGGTCATGATCCCAGAGTCCTAGGATCCAGACCTTCATCCGGTTCCCTGATTTGCAGGAAGCCTGCCTCTCCCTCTCCCAGTCCCCCTGCTGTGTTCCCTCTCTCTCTGTCTCTCTCTCTCTCTGTCAAATAAATAAATAAATCTTTTTTTTTTTTTTTTAAGTGCCATTCACAGAATGGTAGATTAGAATAGGTTGCAATTAGGTTCTCTGTCTTCCACTTTCAAGTTTGTTTTTGTTTCTTGTTTGGGGGGGTATTTTTGCTTTGTTTTGTTTTGTTTTTTTAAGTAATCTCTAACTCCAGCATGGGAGTCACATGCTTGATGAGCCAGCCAGGCACCCCTCTGTCTCCCACTTTAATCATAACTCATAACTCATTTGAATTCGTGCCACCCCCCACAAATGTTCCAAGTGCATCAAAAATGTAACAATACTTGTATAAAATCACTGTTTTGTCCCATACTGTGAGAAAAAGACTAAAATGGCCAACAATTTCATCAGACTCTTAACAAGGAATAACCACCACATCGAAGAGAGGAGTGGCACACTAAAGGTGAGAGGCAAGAGACAGCGGGCTAAGTTCTGAAAAGTGCAAGGCTTTCGGCTTGGCCAGAGCACAAAGAACAAGATAGAGAGGTGAAAGGCAATGCTAACGGGTCAGGAAAGGACCAGAACTTGAAGGCCTCTGGTGTACAGAGTAATAAGTATCACTGCTCCCTCTAAACAGGATATAATCCTATGTTTTAGAGAAATCACTCAAGTGTATAACTGAGAACAGGGAGATCAGTTAAAGCATTATGACAATAATTGAGGCATTAATGAAGGCATGAATTAAGACAGCACAAAGGAAAGAAAGGGGATTGATTTATGAGGCATTAAGGAGATAAATGTAAAAAGGACTTTGTCTAATTTAATAAAATTAGGAAAAGGGAGAAATAAGAAATTAAGATGAATTCAACCAGAGGTGTCACACACCGAGAGAATTCATAAGAAAGGACAGGCTTATTTACAAGTGGCTACTGTTTTTGGTGGCAGAAGAAGATTGTGTGGGCTGGCTAAAAAGTGCTTTTTATTTTTATTTTTATTCATTTTGATTATGAGATACCTGTGTGTCCATATGGAACTGTCCAGATCCAATAAACATGGGTCATGAACACCGAAGAAATCTGGAAATAACAACCCCAGCAGAATAGCTGGAGAAATGGGGTGTGTGGGACACCCAAGAAAGGTAAGAAAAGTGAAGCCAAGTACTCGGCCTAGGATGAAGCCTCAAGGAACTGCAATATGGCTTCAATAAGAACCTGTACAAAAAGATACAACAAATCACAACAGGAGTTCAGAGTACAATTTATCCTAAAAGATACCTCAAAACCCCTCCTGAAGTAGTTCTGGTACATTTTTATTTTTGACTGATTTTGTTCTTTGAGCAATTAATTTTATTGATAAAAGTTCCATGATAAACCATAGGAATATTCATTATTGTATTTGATCAAAATTCATTATATACTATTCACACTGTTCCATCTTGCTCTGAACTCAGAAACATTCTGGAAATGGAGTACAAAATGCTCACACCATACTCATTTCTTTCTTTATTCCAAAATCCTGAAACCACTTTTGTGATCTAATGACCCTACCGTAACAGGCAGTCTAGGGGAATTTACGTGGAATATAAGACTGGATGTTTTAAGATGGAGGAGAACGGAGGAGATTCAAGCACAACAGCCATAAATGAGTTATCCTGGTTTTTCAGCCTCTTCCAGTGCAAATAACAGACATTTTCTTAGAGTCAAAGATGTATTAGACCATGAACCAGATCATTCATTCACCATAACCAGCTCAACAAAACACCATGACTAAAAAACATCCTAGGAAATAGAAATAATTAGTTATCCAGGCAGCTCTCCCTCCACCCCCCAGCCCCACACACAAAGAGCCCTTAGCACAAAGGCCAGACAGAGCAGTTCAGTTCTGAACTATATAATCAACCTCCTATAAGTTTAGGTGTAGCAAAAACTACAGCGTGTAGATATCAGCATAACTATAAATGTGAAAACATTTTTTTTTTAAAAAAACCTTCAAGAGCATGAACTGACTTGAAGTTTCAAAGGTGCCAGTAGGACTATATTGAGAGATGTGACAAGATGCACTGCTCCCTAAATGTTACTGAAAATCTTACATCGTGATTGTAACTCTGAAGAGCAATGCACTGCCATATGGGGAGGGCAGAGTAGCATTAAAGATCGTAGCCAGAGGGCCTCCCTTTGGGGACTGTTTTGGTAATCTGCTTTTCTTTAAAACTACCGAGTTTTTAATACCTTGATTTGTACTTTAAATACCCAAGAAGGGAGGATAACATGCAGTATTTCCCAAACGTCTTTAACCACAGACCTCCACTTTAAAGAAAGGGTATTAAAGAACACAATTTGGAAATTACTGAAAGAAGCAAGAGTCTACTTGACCAAGCCCCTGGACCACAAAGACACAGTATCTTCAAAAGGATATCATTAACTACCCTAAACACTGATTCTGAAAACATACTTGTTTTAAATAAACATATTTTAAAACTGAATATACCACTAAACTATTTCTTTCTCCAGGAAGAAAGCAGATAAGTAAACTAGATTAATACCCTAATAAGATCCCAGAGTGTCCACAGTGCTGTATCTGAAGATAAAAGAACTCTTAATTCTTTATCAGCTCCACGAAGGAACTAAATATGTGCTTTTTCCAATATCCAGCACACTTGTGATTTCTTTTTTTTTTTTTTAAAGATTTTATTTATTTATTTGACAGACAGAGATCACAAGTAGGCAGAGAGGCAGACAGAGAGAGAGAGAGAGAGAGGGAAGCAGGCCTCCCACGGAGCAGAGAGCCCGATGCGGGGCTCGATCCCAGGACCCTGAGATCATGACCCGAGCCGAAGGCAGCAGCCCAAACCACTGAGCCACCCAGGCGCCCCACACTTGTGATTTCTAAGGGAAAAGAACACTCCGGTTAAAAAAGCATCTGATTTACCTGTACACATGTGAATAGGTAAAAAAGATGAACTGAAAAGAGACAGCTCAAGTTCTGTCTGCTCCGTCTGATGCAGGGGTATGTGAGAGGCGTGGTTCGAGCACCCCGTCTCTGGCAGCGAGAATAACATAGTGGGGCTGTAAGGCACTCAACATTTTTCACTCATTCTCCTGCCTAACTTGTAGCTCAGCTTGCTTCCCTTTTCCAGAGTCCTAAATTCACGAAGTAAGATTTATTACCATAGAGAAAGAGGCTATCAAACATCAAATGCCTTCCCAGCCCCCACCGTTCACAGGAATTGCCTTAGAATTTCAGCTTTTTAACATAAGATTCAGTCCTGCTAAATTGCAAAGGCCTCAGGGAAATATTCTGTTTACTCATTTGTATCCCACAGCAGATCAAAAAATCCTGGGGAACTGCTGACTTTGTTTTTCTCAGTGACCATCTCCAGTGCCCACCACAGAGAGTGTCAGAAACTTGGTAAACTTTTGTAGAATGAATAAGGAGTAACATGAAGGTGTCTAAATTAACCTATATCTTAATGTGAATGAATTTCTTCAGGGAGTTTCCTGAGAAGTTTTGGGTAGATCATCAGTTGCTTTGGAAGAGTTAAGATAGCCCTGAAGAGGGCCGCCTGGGTGGCTCAGTCAGTTAAGCATTTGCCTTCACAGAGGTCACCATTCCGGCCTGCTGGGATGGAGCCCTGCATCGGGTTCTCCACTCAGTGCTGAGTCCGCTTCTCCATCTCCCTCTGTGAGCTCTCTCTTGCGTGCTCTCTCAAACTAAAAAAGCAAGCCCTGAAAGAAGTAAGCCTGAGAAAGTCTCCTTTCCAGTTCTGTCTGAAAACATCCGACCATGGATCAGTCTAAAGGAATTTGGTTCTTCAAAAGAAACCCCATACTTCTGCTCAATGCCATTTGAAATTATCTTGTTTCTCACTGGAACTCCCTCTACAAAAACCTATTTCAATGAGACATTAACAATTGGCAATACTTTATTGACAGCAAGGGAAGACCAAGAAACAGGGACCCTTGTCTTTCAGACTTCTTTTCTAACCCTAGAATTCCTAGTATGGTACTCAATTCCTAATGCTTGAATTAAATCAACAAATTAAACAAAGCTGGATTAACAGAACGTTAGCATGCCAGTGCAAAGGATCAAACATTAAAAACCCAGTTTCTGGAGTCAGATAAACCCGAGGTTGAATCCTGGCTCCACTGCTTACTCTGTAAGCCTGAGTTTCCACATATGCAAGGATATTAAATAACCCTGTATCATGGAGTTGCAGTAAAGTTTAAATAGGAATGCATGGAGGTCCTTTGCACTGGGCCTGGCACATAGTTAGTTCTCAAGAAAAGTGAGCCATCATTTAGAAACCTAGATTCACTTTCCACCACTATGCATCCTTGGGCTCATCACCAGGAAGAAGCCGATGAAAACAGAAAAACAAAATTAAGTGGTTGCTAATGCTGGGATTACCAATCACGAATAAGGTAGCAGAGAATGGACCAAAACTTTTTGAAAAATAAAAGCCTCAAACAATTCAGATATTTTGGGCACTGTACTTGAAGCTTGCATATATTTAATCACAGATGACTCAGCATCAGAGTGTCAAAATGAAAAAGCCTGAACAGGCAGACCTCAGGTTTTCTCAAACACTTCAGCGTCTGTTGTGAAGGATGGACTTTATGAAACACGTGTGTGTGTTGGGGTTGGGGGCGGACAGGTCTCAGTATTAACTGGCTTAAAGAAAATCATGTTACCATTTTTTCCCCCACAGATGAGGTTAAATCTTTTTTCTTCCTTAGACCTTAAAAGTTTCAGTTGTCAGCTCCGTATAGCATAGCATCCAAGTAAAAGTCACTGTTCAATCTAGCTGCTGTGTTACACAGAACCATTACAAGTACACAGGCACCCAGAGCACAGGCTGGTTCCCAGTCACCACGGGACTGTGTTCTGGGTGGGCACCTTTGTGCAAGGGCACAGCCATACACCACAGTCATGCAGATAAACACAAAGATCTTCTAGTATTTAACTGGCTTACCTGTGTAACTATACAATATACACCCACACATACACAAACATGACAGTGGAATTCCAAAAATTCAAGAGAACAGGTTCCTGTCCCCTCCCTCACCCTCAACTGGCCAGTACCGGGATGCTGTCGCCAGCAGGAACTCTGGGGATATGAAAAGTAGGTAGAGGCTTCAACACTGTTAAAACTCAGATCCCTGGCAAAACTACCGCCTTTCCCCAGCAGTTGCTCACTCACTCACACAGTCACTCTCATTAAATACGAGAAAAAACCCACAGATAGCAAATGAACTACTCACCTGAGTTTGCAAAAACACTGGTAAACAAAAGACTGTTGTCTTGTTGTTTCAACTGCATTAAAAATCTGCAAACCCCAGGCAAGAATATGCTAAATGCTGAAGAAACCAGTTTTAAAATGTTGAGTGTCAATTCTGCCTCCTTGAGCTTTTCCTTATCAGATGCCCAATGCTCATATAAAAAAATTATTTTTGTTCAATGCTGCATATGCATATCAATTCTACTAAACTTTATAGCACCTGCCTTCCATTAAAAATAAATACAGGACATTACATTTCTATCACTGTGACCTGTGTAACACAGTAGTTTAAGAGCTATTTAAGGAACAGAAATTCCAGGTTAAATATGGTATATTATCACATGTGCAAAGAGACAATGTACAAGAATATTTATTGCAGCTATTAAGTCTGGAAGTAATCTAAATGGTTATTAAAGGGAGAATGCATTAGTAAAGTATAATATACATTCATACAATGGAAAACCTTGAGTTAAAACGTAATAAAACGTAAGAATTTAAGCTATCAGCCCAACTGAGGTGTTCTGTGGATAAACTGCAAACAATGCAGAGTAGAAGAAAAGCAAGCTGCAGAATGATACATGTAATACTATGTATATAAGGTTTTAAAACTCCCAACATTACCTCTGCCTTAGAATTTGTTATAACAGTCTTGCATGTTCCCTGCATGTACACTAAAGACCTAAGGAATATTCACTGTAAAAACAGAAGATTAAGGTTAAAAAAAAAAAAAAAAGACTATCAGTCATATAAAGTTTCCCCAATGGCAGAGAGGAGCCTTATATAGTAATGGAAATCACTTAGCCCTTTAAGTCATAAGATGTGTTCTATCTCCATTCTGCTATTCACCAAGACACTATTTTTACCTACCTTCAGTTTGCTCACCTAAATAGGGTTGATAACACCTGCATCGCAAGCTACTATAAAATAATGTATGTAGAAGAGTTCATACAAAAGCACTTGGACTTGTTTTTTGCCTATCAGTCAAGAGATCACATAATAACGCTCTGAGGGGAAAAGACGTTGAGTCTGCACTTTTTCATCCAGCCTCATATATGGTTAAATACGACAAAGAACATAACAGGAAAGGGCAACCCCTCACCTTCCTCCTCCCAGTCCCTGATCTGGCTGCCCCCTATGCTCTCTATATTTAGCACACAGTGCACCACCACCACCACCACCCCCCAAAAAAACAACATGAAACCGTGACTCTTCCAGGGCTCCCTTCGGAACTCACCGTGACCTTGGAATAAATCTCTTTAATCCTGCCAACCCTGCCTCCCTTAACACACACACACACACACCCCTCTTGACAGCCCTGGAGGCAGATGAACGAAAACCCAACGGTCTTGGCCACATAAGAGACCGTAAAAATCCCAGTGCTATGTTGCTGGGTTTGAAAGGCTCTGTTTGTTTTCAAAAAATTAAGAGGGAAGTATACCGAAGACGCTTAAACCCTACTCTTAGATCTGGGCAAGTAAGTTTTGCGACTTATTTCCAAACACACCGTGCCCACATCTGGATTCAGTACAAAGCCAGGCACACCGGGGCCCCCGGAGCGGCAGGCTGCGTCCGCAGCGGGACAGACCCACCTCTCACAGCCTCGCGCACACACGCGCCCACCCAGGCGCACACGCGGGCGCCGACACACAACACACTCCACTCGCGGGGTGCGCTCTGGGGCCCCGTGCCCGCTCTCCCCCCCACTCCCGGCTGGCGCGGCGGGGTCCGCGCCTCACCTGTCTTGAAGACCATCTTGTCATCGTCCTTGGACCCGAAGGTCTTCAGCATGGCCACGAAGAGCACCCCGCAGGCGTTCTGGATGCCGAACACCGACCCATTGCACCACATGGCGGCAAGCATCACCAGCCAGCCCCAGCCGCCCTCGGGAGGCTGCGGGGGCTCAGCGCCCGCGGGCCCGCTCAGCTCTACCTCCACCTTCTCCACGGACGCCTCGGGGCCGTCCGAGGGTCCCGGGCCGGGCAGCGGAGCGACCCCCGCGGTGGGCGCGGGGCCCGGCGGCTGCGCCTCGCTCGTCCCCCGCGCGGCGGCGGGCTCCTCGGGGAAGGGCACCATGGCCCGAGGCGGCCCCCTCGGGCGCCAGGGGAGCGCGAGAGGGGTGCGAGTTGCCGGCGGGCTCGCGGAGGAGCTGCCGCGCGCCGAGCCGGCGGGCTGCTGAGGCCGAGCCGAGGGCGGTGGAACCCCCCCGGTGGGCCGGCGGCGCAGGGCGCGGAGGCTGCCGCGAGGAGGAAGGCGGAGGAGAGCGAACACTTCACAGCCTCGGGACTCGGGCCTCTTGTCCACAGCCCCGCACCCCCCACTGCGACCGCGGCCCGCCAGCGGGCTCTTAAAGACGCCCCCCGCCCCGCCGGCTGGAGGCGTGGCCGCAGCGGGACGTGCCCCGGAGTCTCCAGATGATTGGACATCAGGAGAGCGGAGGCGGGGCCCACCCGGCGGAGGAGCCAAGACCCAGGTGCCCGCGGGTGGCCGTCTCTGCGCGCGCGCCTGGGGCAAGGCCTCCTCCGACCCAGTGGGGGGGGGGGGGGGGTCACCGATGTGTAGGTTACCTCGCGGCAAAGTATTAACGGAAAGGGCCCGAATCCTCCTAGGTACAGACTGGGTGTGTCATCACACAGCAGCACGGGAGCTTCTTTAGCCTTAGCTCACTGACAGCTTCACAACCAAACTAACACTGCGTCTTTGTTTTGTTTTTGTTTTGCTTTTTGGCATGCACCTCTTCTTACTAATTATAATACATAAGCTACGTAATGCCACCAGTCAGAAGAGGGCTTACTGAATTATTTCATTTCTCCTGCTTTCATACACAATTTCCTATAAATACCGGCACATTAAAGATGCCCATTTTGTTAGATGCAGATAACATTTTTGACAGAGAGCTGGAAAACATTACTTGTAAACTGCAGCACAGTTGTTTTCACTTTAAACAAAAATGAGCACATATATTCAACTCTTCTGTCTCCCTGAAGCATGCAGCAGCAATGTATGTGAAAGAAAGGAAAAAAAGCCGTGCAATATTGAACACACTTCTAAATTTCTCAGCTACTCAGATTCTCCACTTCGAAGTCAAAATAGACTAGTTATTTTGTACTATGGTGGAGTATAAGTGTGTTTGATGGTATTTCTTCCTCTACCTGTTAATAAACTAATAGGAAGAAATCCTGAGATAGAATAGGAGGCTTGGATGGTATTATAATACATATACAACAAAGAAAAGTGAAATGAAACCATAAAATTCTCTTCAAAATACAGCAGAAGAGCTTCTACAGCAAGTCACCATGGAACTGAGCCCAGAATCAAACAGGAAACTTGAGTGGGCAAAGATAGGGGAAGAGCATTCTAGGTAGAGAAAATTGCCTAAGCTGTGGAAAGCAGGGTGTGCTTGAAGAACAGGGGCATAGCTCAAATACAATGTGTCTTGGGGATGGAGTTAGGATAAGATGAGTCATACAAGTGCACAAAAATGAATGCACAAGGATGTTAAACCAACATTGTTAAAAATAAGAAAAAAGTGGAAGCGAAGATGTGCATCAGTGGCTGGTTGATTAAATGCATACTACACGATCTCTAGAAGTTGTGGTGTTTACCTCTGTTGACTTTGAAAGTTATCCACTTTTTAATTTAGCAAAGAAAGCACCTCATAAAAAAGGGTATGGATTGTAATACATAATATAAAATAAATATCCATGAGTCAATACTGTTAAAAATAAATGATTAAGTATATTAAGCCTTCCCTCTCAAAACCCCTAATTCCAGTCTAATCATTAAAAAAAATTAGACAAGGGTGCTTGGGTGGCTCAGCTGGTTAAGCCTCAAACTCTTGATGTCAGCTCAGATCGTGATCTCAGGATTGTGAGATTGAGTGCCTGATCAGGCTCTGTGCTGGGCTTGGAACCTGCTTAAGATTCTCTCTCTGCCCCTTCCCCTGCTCCCTCTCTTAAAAAAAATTAGGGGGACCTGGGTGGCTCAGTTGGTTAAGAGTCTGATTGCAGCTCATCCCAGAGTCCTGGGATGGAGCCCCATGTCAGGCTCCCTTCTCAGCGAGGAGTCTGCTTCTCCCTCTTCATCCGCCCCTATTCCTGCTCATGCTCACACTCACTCTCTCTCTCAAATAAATAAATAAAATCCTTTTTTTAAAATGAGACAAGTCCCAATTGAGGAACATTCTACAAAATACCAGACCAGTACTTCTTAACACTGTTAAGGTCATCAAAAATAAGGGAAGTCTGAAAAATTGTCAGATCCAAGAGGAGCTAAAGACAGCATAAGGACTAAATGAAATGTGGCATCCTAGACATGATCCTGGAACAGAAAAAGGACATTAGGTAAAAAATATGGAAATCTGAATAAAATAAAATAAATCATTAATATTGGCTCATTAACTGTAACGAATATGGAATACAAATTAAGATGTTAATAATAGGAGAAATTGGGTAAAGAGGTAGGGGAACTCTATTATCTTTGCAATTTTTCTATAAATCTAACTGTTCTAAAAATGAAATTTGCTTTTTAATTATTTTTTAAGTAAGCTCTAGGCTCAACATGGGGCTTGAATTTACAACCCTGAGATCAAGAGTCACATCCTCTACCAACTGAATCAGCCAGGAGCTCCTATAGTTTATTTTTTAAGTTTATGTATCATGATCCCATTCTTGTAAAAATATGTATACATGTACACAACAATTTTTAAATATGATACAGTTTATTTTTTTAATATTTTATTTATTTGTTAGAGAGAAGGGGAGGAAAATAGAGAGAGAGAGAGAGAGAGAGAGAGGCAGAGGGAGAAGCAAACTCCCCGCTGAGCAAGGGGCCTGAGGCCAGACTCGATCCCAGGACCCTGGGATGACAACCTGAGCCCAAGGTAGACCCTTAACCAACTGAGCCACCTAGGCATCCCAATACAGTTTATTTTTAAATTTCACTTTATATATGATTGTTATATATATATAGTCTATATAACATTATTTCTAAGCCTTATAGAGTATGCTTTATTTTCGGATTAAAGTTTGACATTTTTCACAGGGATTGATTTAGGAATAACTAAGACTTAAAGGATTAAAAGTTAATGCCGACAAGCCACTTAGACAGTGCCTGGCACACAGCAAGCTCTTATGAAATGTTAGCAGTTACTACCATTATTATTACTATTGATGACATCAATGACTCCTTCTAGTGACTTCTCAATACCAACACTTTATTGGAATCGATTTAAATGGATGTTTACATATTTATAAATATAACTTATTTTGTCACAAATATATCAAGTCAGGAAATTAAAATATGAAAACATATAGAGAGCTTAGACATCCTTGTCCTCAACTATTATGTTACTTATTCCTTAAAAGAGAGATTTATTTCCCGCCAGTTACACTTTCCCCAACTCACAAAAGGCATCATTTACAAAATCTGATATAATTTCTACAACACAAATAAATGGAAAGATATTCCATGTTCATGGAAGGGAAGAAGTAATATTGTTAACATGACAATTCTAACCAAAGCAAACTGCAGATTCAATGCAATCTCCATCAGAATACCAATGACATTTTTCATAGAACTAGAACAAATAATCCTAAGATTTGTATGGTGCCACAAAAGATCCTGAATAGACCAAGCAATCTTGAAAAAAGCAGCACAAATTTCCCTAATTTAAAACAATACTATAAAGCTATAGTAATCAAAATAGTGGGATACTGGCACAAAAACAAGCACATAGATCAATAGAATAGAATAGAAATCCCAGAAATAAACTCATGCACATAGGGTCAACTAATCTATGACAAAGGAGGTAAGAATATACAAGAGGGGAAAGACAATCTTTTCAATAAATGGTGTTGGGAAAACCGAATAGCTACATACGAAAGAATAAAACTGGACCACTATCTTATACCACAAACAAAAATAAGTTCAAATAGATTTAAGATTCAAATACAACACTGAAATCATAAAACTCCTAGAAGAAAACATAGGCAGTAAGCTCTTTGACATTAGTTTTAACAATATATTTTTTTTACCAGTCTCCTCAGGCAAGGCAACAAAGTCTAAAATAAACAAATAAAATCACATTGAACTAAAAACCTTTGCACACCAAAATAAACCATCAACAAAATGAAAGGCACCCTGCTGAGTGGAACAAGATATTTGCAAATCATACATCCACTAAGGGGTTAATATCCAAAATATATAAAGAATTCATACATTAAAATTTTTTTAAAAGGCTCAGTTGTTAAGTGTCTGCCTTTGGCTCAGGTCATGATCCCAAGGTCCTGGGATCGAGCCCCACATTGTGCTCCCAGAGAGGGAGGCCTGCTTCTCCCTCTCCCACTCTCCCTGCTTATGTTCCTTCTCTCTCTGTGTCTCTGTCAAGTAAATAAATAAAATCTTTAAAAAAAATTTTTTTTTAAATATTAAAAATGGGTAAAGGGGGGCACCTGGGTGGCTCAGTGGGTTAAGCCTCTGCCTTCGGCTCAGGTCATGATCCCAGGGTCCTAGGATCGAGCCCCACTTCAGGCTCTCTGCTCAGCAGGAAGCCTGCTTCCTCCTCTCTCTTTGTCTGCCTCTGCCTGCTTGTGATCTCTCTCTGTCAAATAAATGAGTAAAATCTTTAAAAAAATAAAAACAAAGTGGGCAAAGGACTTGAATATACATTTTCCAATGAAGATATACAGATGGTCGACAGACAATGAAAACATGGTCAACATCACTAATCAAGGAAATGCAAATCAAAACCACAATGAGCTATCATCTCACACCTGTCAAAATTGCTAAAATCAACAATATAAGAAATAACAGATGTTGGCAAGGATGTGGAGAAAAGGGAACCCCTGTGCACTATTGGTGGGAACATAAATTGGTGCAGCCACTCTGGAAAACAATATGGAAGCTTCTCAAAAAAAAAAAAAATTTTTTTTTAATAGAACTATCATGCAATCTAGCAATTCATTTCTAAGTATTTATCCAAAGAAAACAAAAACATTCAAAGAGATATATATGCATCCCTATGTAATGCCACATTATTTACAATAGTTAAGATATGGAAGCAACCTAGGGATGCGTGGGTGGCTCAGGTCATGATCCCAGAGTCCTGGGATCAAGTCCCACATTGGGCTCCCTGCTTCTTCCTCTACCTGCTGCTCCCCCTGCTTGTGATCTCTCTCTCTCTCTCTCTCTCTCTAACTCTCTCTCTCTATGACAAATAAATAAAATCTTTTAAAAATATATATAAAAAAATAAATTTTAAGAACGATATGGAAGCAACCTAAGTGTCCATCAGTAGATGAATGGATACATACATGTCATAGAATATTACTCAGCCATGAAAAAGAATGAAATCTTACCATTTGCAACATCATAGATGGACCTAAAGGGTATTATGCTAAGTGAAATAAGTCACACAGACAAAGAATATTACTCTATTATTTTAATTTATGTGGAACCTAAATAAAAAATAACAAAACAGAAACAGACTCATAGATAGGAGAAACATACGATTAATTACAGAGTGGGGCACAGGTTAGGAGTTGGAGAATGGGTGAAATAGGTAAAGGAGGCATTAAGAGGTGCAAACTTCTAGTTATAATATAACCATGGGGGTGTAATGTACAGCGTATTATATAGGGAATAATGTTATAATAACTGTACGGAGACAGATGGTAACAAGACATATGGTAGAGGTCATTCATAATACACAGTAATATTCAATCATTATGATGCACACCTGAAACCAGTAGGATATTATATATCAATTATACTTGAATTTTAAAAATTAATACAAAATCTCTCTCCCATTAGTAACTTGATCAGCTTGGAACTATTAGCTCATTTACACAAAGACAAATTATTCTTCTAGACTATGGTCTGAGTGAAGGGCATATACTGAAGATTACCAATAAAAACAGAATCTCCAGTATAGTTAAGCCACAGATAGGCTTTGCCTTCATCTCCACTGTTTTGCCTTTCTCAAATTTCTAAGTTGGTGAAAGAAAAGAAAATCTCCCGATGTGAAATGAAATAATCAAACAAAACATTTTAAAAATAATAAAGTGCTGGGGTGCCTGGGTAAGTCAGTGTGTTAAAGCCTCTGCCTTTGGCTCAGGTCATGATCCCAGGATTCTGGGATCGAGCCCTGCATCGGGCTCCCTGCTCAGCGGGGAGCCTGCCTCCCTTCTTCCTTCTCTGCCTGCCTCTCTGCCTACTTGTGATCTCTGTCAAATAAATAAATAAAAATCTTTTTAAAAAATTTTTAATAAAAATAATTAAATAATTAAAAATAATAATAATAGTAAGGTGCCTTAAGCATTAAAAATCAAAAGTTATTTTACGTTTCTATGCTCTTTAAAAAGATATTGTGGGCCCCCAATTGGATTCTGGGTTAAAATCTTATTATTAAATCTGGCACGTTTGTGTTTGGCATTTTCTTTTACTAAATCAAAGGTGGAAACTTGAACCAGATTTTCTTGTCTGAATGTTTTTTACAAGAAAGTTTTTACTTCTAATTTTTTAAAAGATTTTATTTATTTATTTGAGAAAGAGAGCGAGGGCAGGGGGTGAGGGGGGCACAGAGGGAGAAGCAGACTCCCTGATGAACAGGGAGCCAAGCCAGTGAAGGAAAGACTTGCCAGTGAAGAGAAACTACATTCTATTTCTGTGTCTACACCTGCCACCAATTCACATCGTATTATTGGATTGACCTCTTGCGTCACCTTCTCCATCTGAAAATATGGACCTGTTTATGTATAACTGCCTCCTAATAATGGTATGCCTTAATGAGTTCCTATTTATTAAGCATTTTGTGATCATGAGATAAAAGAGTTTATAAAATACAAAACAATATAATGGTTCTTTACCTCTAAATGGCAGCAGTAACTTCACGGTTAGGTCTTTTCATCTGTAGTTTATATTAAGCTTATTATTTATAAACTATTTATTAAAATATCCTTACTTAAAGGAATAAATGAAACAAGACGGGATAGGAGGGAGATAAGCCATAAGAGACTCTTAATCTCACAAAGGGTTGCTGGGGGGACGGGGGGAGGGAGAGGGTGGTTGGGTTATGGACATTGGGGAAGGTATGTGCTATGGTGAGAAGTGCGTAAGCCTGACGATTCACAGACCTGTACCCCTGGGGCTAATAATACATTATATGCTAATTAAAAATTAAAAAAAAAAATTTTAAGTAAAATATCCTTACTTGACTCCTCACTCTAACCAGAAATGTCATTCTTTCCTATTTAGGAAGGTCTCATTCTTTAGCTAAATGTTGATTAACACTTTCCACTCTCCAAGAAATATTCTCTATCTAGTATGGTGCAACATAAATGCTCCTGAAACATCTAGTAGAACTGAATAAACTAAATATGAAAGTACTAAATTATGTGGTCATGGATTTCCAGTTATGTTCTATATAATCCGGCACATAATACCTGCTTTGATGCCATTTTAATTACTATTTTAATTACTGTTCTTTTTTTTTTAATTACTGTTCTAAATCTAGTGGCCAACAGTAGCTTTGGACTGCCTTAGTAACTATGGACAAATTCTAACACATAATCCTGTGTCTCTATTGTTCAAATCATAAGATAGGAATAGTACTATTATGGTGATTATTTGGTAGATGTTGGGTATCTTTGGTAGGAAGCTGGGAAATGCTACAATAAAATCAAATCTAATTATATATACACAGATATGTGATCTAGAAATCTTTTTGTGAATGCTTTGATTAAAAATGCATGCACAGAGATTCTTCAACATTGACTTATACAAATGATAAATGAGGGTTTTCATGCTTAAAACTGCACTTTATAAATGACACTGAATTGACTCTCTGACCTCCACTTCCTCACCTCTTTAAAAAAATCTCCTCAATCTCCTCCTCTCCTAGAATGCCCCTAATCCTCCCAAATCTAGACTAACAAACTAGGGCTTCTCCTTTATATACCTCTACCCTAGATAGGGGTCTAGGGCAAGTTGCTCCCACATGTACCTCCCAGGCATATTGATTATTTTGAATTGAGGCTACTTAGGAAACAGTGGTACAAGCACACTCAGACCCCCCTCTGTCTTCCTGAAAGTAGGAAATAAATCTCCCATATGAAAAATATCCTCCCTATACTAAGAAGTAAAATAAATAAATAAATATTTTTTAAAAGCCTTATTACCAGAGATAGGGATGTTAAAGTTGAGAAGCCATAAAAGAAAACCTTGTTACTTTTTACTAATCCACTACCTTAGCCCAAATTCCACTTAGAATTCCTTTCTAATTAAAAATCCCAAACATGTGTTTTCCTTAGCCTATAAATTCCTCACAAATGTATTGTCTCTTTGTCTAAAATGTATAAAAACTGCCTGGCTTGGTCATTTCTTTGGGTTTCAATTTCATTATTCGGCCCCATGTACACATTATAAAACAGCTTTCTTTCTCCTCTTAATCTCTTTCATTAAAATTGAATTCTTACTCCAGCCGGAGGGACTTGAAGGGTAGAAGAAGAAATCTCCCTCCCCTACACCTAGTTCCCCCAAATACAATCCTGCCAATTCCAACTCCAGAAGGTCTTCTGACTGGCCCCCTCTGCTCCCTAATGATTTCTTATCATTTCACATGGACCATCAAAATGTCTTGCTGCCAAAATCTCTACCTCTACCAATTCTTCCTCTAGATTATCTCTGCCCCAACTCTATTCTCCAGGCTTAAAACCAGCTCCTTGTTTTAAAATCGGGTATAAACCCCTCTATGCCTGACATCCTGCAGACCCTGCTTTTGAAATTATTTCCTTTCCCCGTTTCTGAATGGTGAGATTTTACTCGACATTCAAGGCTCAACTCTAAAATGAGTCACCTCTGGGAAGCCTTTATCGATTCAGTGATTTCCCATCTCCTTCACTAGAGTAAGAATTTTCAGACAGGTCAAATCAGCTCTGAAGCTTTCACCCACAGCACCAAACACAACATAGGTACATAACAAATATTTGTTGAACCAAATTGAAGAGAATTTTTTTTTTAATTTCCTTTAATCACAAAGCATGAAATTGAGGATATCAAGTCTCATCCCACGTTTTGGGGTAGAAATTTTTCAACATTTTTTTAACAACATGAGTTTGTTTCCTAATTATAAAAGTAATACATGATCATTATAGCAAACACCATTAAAAAAAAAAAAACAATGAAATCAAGACAATCTATTATTGTACCACTCATCGCTTCTCGGCCTTTTGGCTAAGATCAAGTGTATTATTGTACCACTCAAATAACCTCTCTTAACCTTTAATTTTTTTATAATTTATGTACTTATAGGAGATAGTCAGTTCTGTAAATTCCTTTTAGAATATTTCCTCTATAAAATATAGGTTTAGCATAACCAAAAATGTTTAAGTGACTCTTTTGACCCTTAATGAAAATTGCTACATCCAAGATGATGAGTGAAACATAAAGAAGCCTGATGAGTTGATGATGCCCAGCGGGGAGCTAGAGTCACTGACTAAACAGTGGCTCTTACTATATGTGACTCAGATTTGTGTGTCAGCAAAGCTATTTACTAATAACCATATATTAAAAATTTTCAGCATTGCTCACAAAGCCAGAGGTCCACTCTATGTCCTTCTAGTCTTTTTTTTTTTCCTCTGCATTTTTAAAATAAATCAGAATTATAGCATTGTGGACTAAATTGTGCCCCTCAAAATTCATATGTTGGAGCTCTAATCCCCAATACCTTCAAACATGAGTATTTGGAGATAGGATCTATAAAAAGAAAATTAAGTTAGAATGAGGTCATTAGAGCAGACCCTAATACAACCTAACTGGCATTTTTCTTTCTTTCTTTTTTTAATAGGTAAGCTTTTTTCAAAAGATTTTATTTATTTATTTATTTATTTATTTATTTGAGAGAGAGAGAGAAAGCATGAGTGGGGGTAAAGACAGGAGACACAGAGAGAGAGAGAGAGAGAGAGAGAGAGACAGAGAGAGAGAAAGACTTCCCCCTGAGCAGGGAGTCCAACACAGAACTTGATTCCAGAACATGGAGACCATGACCTGAGCCAAAGGCAGACACTTAACCAACTAAACCACCCAGGTCCCCCACTTTTTTTTTTTTTTAAGATTTATTTGTTTATTTGAGAGAGAAAGAGAAGAGAATATGAGTGGGAGGGGCAGGGGAAGAGGGAGAGAGACAAGCCCAAGCAGACTACAAACAGAGTGTAGAGCCCAATGTGGGGCTCATTCTCACTACCCTGAGATCTTGACCTGAACAGAAACCAAGAGTCAAAGAGGCTTAACCAACTGGGATACCCAGGCATCTCTAACTGGTATTTTTTCTAAGAAGAGATTAGGACATACAATGAGAGGCCTCAGCAAAAAGGTCAATGTGAAGAGAGAAGAGAAGGGAATCATTTGACAGCCAAAGAGATTGGCCTCAAAAGAAACCAATCCTGCTTACACCTTGATCTTGACCTAGCTTGCAGACTTGTAAGAAAATTTTGTGGTTTTTGGCCACCCCAGATTGTGATATATTGTTATGGAAATCCTAGTAAACTAATATACATCATAAAGCACAATTTTATATCCTGCATTTTCTTCACTTAACCCTCATATCACAAATAATTTCCCATATATTTTCCAAAATATTCTTTGGGTCACCTTGGTGGCCCAGTTAGTTGAGTGACTGACTCTTAGCTTCAGCTCAGGATGTGATCTCAGGGTTGTGGGATCAAGCCCCACACTGGGCTCCATGCTTAGCATGGACTCTACTTGAGATTCTCTCTCCCTCTCTTGCTCATGTTCACTCAAACTCTCTCTAAAGTAAGTAAATAAAACTTTAAAAAATATTCTTCAAAAATATGATGTTTGGTGGCTATAAAGTGTTCTATAGAGATGGACTATATTTAATCATATCCTATTACTGCACATTTTAGTTATTTCAGGTTTTCACTATTATAAATAATACTCCAGTAAACATCCTTACACACAAATTTTTGTCTGCATCTCTGATAATTTTTTAGGATAAAGTTCTAGATGTGGGGTTACTGGCAAAAGCATATGAATACTTTAAGACTCTTAATACATTGCTAAATTTTTAAAAAATACATCTCAGTTTATTTTTTAATAGGATTAAATGGGGGAAATGAACATAAATGTCTCAGCAGAGTAAATGACACAAAATAAATGCTCAGTAACGTGAGTCATCGTAATGATCATTAAATCCTATGCCAAGACACGATACAAATCACCCACAGGCACATATCTACAGGGTCAGAGATCTAAGTAAGGTGATTTTTTTAATTAATCATTTTTATTAACATATAATGTATTTTCTGCCCCAGGGGTACAGGTCTGTGACACTGCTAAATTTCTAAAGCAACTTTACCAATTGATACTCCCACCAATGCTATATAAGAATGCCCACATTAGGGGTAGTGGCAGGCTAGTTGATGGTGCATGAGACGCTTAATCTCAGTGTTGTGAGCTCAAGCTCTACATTGGGTGTAGAGATTACTTAAAAATAAAGTCTTTTTTTTTTAACATCTTAATTCTATTTCATTTTTTTTTCGGTGTTCCAAGATTTATTGTTTATACACCACACCCAGTGCTCCATGCAATATGTGCCCTCCTTAATACCACCAGGCTTAGCCATCCTCCCACCCCCCTTCCTTCTAAAACCCTCAGTTTGTTTCTCAAAGTCCACAGTCTCTCATGCTTCGTCTCCCCCTCCGATTCCCCCCAATTCACTTTTCCTTTCCTTCTCCTAATGCCCTCCATGTTATTCCTTACGCTCCAAGAGTAAGTGAAACCATATGATACTTGACTCTCTCTCTGCTTGACTTATTTCGTTCAGCATAATCTCCTCCAGTCCCGTCCAGGTTGATACAAAAATTGGGTATTCATCCTTTCTGATGGAGGTATAATACTCCCTTGTATATATGGACCACATCTTCTTTATCCATTCATCTGTTGAAGGGCATCTTGGCTCTGTCCATAGTTTGGCTATTGTGGACATTGCTGCTCATTGGGGTACAGACGGCCCTTCTTTTCACTACATCTGTATCCTTGGGGTACCCAGTAGTCCAATTGCAGGGTCATAGGGTAGCTCTAATTTGAATTTCTTAAGAAATATCCACACTGTTTTCCAAAGTGGCTGCACCAACTTGTATTTTCACCAACAGTGGAAGAGGGTTCCCCTTTCTCCACAACCTCTCCAACACCTGTTTACTGTCTTGTTAATTTTGGCCATTCTAACTCATGTAAGGTGGTATCTCAATGTGGTTTTGATTGGAATCTCCCTGATAGCTAATGATGATGAATATTTTTTTTCATGTGTCTGTTAGCCATCTGTATGTCTTCTTTGAGGAAGTGTCTGTTCACGTCTTCTGCCCATTTTTCGACATGGTTATCTGTTTTGTGTTGAGTTTGAGTTCTTCTTTTTAGACCTTGGATATCAGCCCTTTGTCTGTAGTTTCATTTGCAAATATATTCTCCCATTCCGTGGATTGTCTCTTTGTTTTGTTGACTATTTCCTTTGCTGTGCAGAAGATTTTGATCTTGATGAAGTCCCAAAAGTTCATTGTCGCTTTTGTTTCCTTTGCCTTTGGAGACATGTCTTGAAAGAAGTTACTGTGGCCAATGTCAAAGAGGTTACTGCCTACGTTCTCCTCTATGATTTTGATAGATTTCTGCCTCACTTTGAGGCCTTTTATTCATTTCGAGTTTATCTTTGTGTATGGTGTAAGAGAATGGTCAAGTTTCATTCTTCTATACACAGCTATCCAATCTTTCCAGCACCATTTATTGAAGAGACTGTCTTTTTTCCACTGTATATTTTTTCTTGCTTTGCCAAATATTATTTGAACATAGAGTTTCAAGTCTATATCTGGGCTCTTTACTCTGTTCCATTGGTCTATGTGTCTGTTTTTGTGCCAGTACTATGCCGTCATGGAGATCACAGCTTTGAGGAAAAGCTTAAAATCAGTCAATCAAGTCTCTTAAGAAAACAATGCTCTGAAGTTTGTTAAGATAAGACCTATGAATTTTATATGAGTTCAGCATCCTAGGCTTGTCCTCTCAAATGACTGAAACCATTATTTACACACAAATATTCTTTTATTCAACAAACATTCATTAGTACACCAAGGACCACAAAGCACTGTGCCAGGCTGATTCCTCACAAGCTTGGTTCTTTTTTTTTAATTTAATTTTTATTTTTTAATTAACATATAATGTATTATTTGTTTCAGGGGTACAAGTCTGTGATTCTTCAGTTTTATACAACTCACAGCACTCACCATAACATATACCCTCCCCAATGTCCATCACCCAGTCACTCCATCCCTCCCACCTCCTTCCACTCCAGCAACTCTCAGTTTGTTTCATGAAATTAAGAGTCTCTTATGGTTTGTCTCCCTCTCTAGTTTAGTCTTATTTCATTTTTCCCCTCCCTTCCCCTCTGATCCTCCATCTTATTTCTCCAATTCCTCACATCAGTGAGATCATATGATAATTGTCTTTCTCTGGTTGAGTTACTCCACCTAGTATGTTTCATCCACATGATTGCAAATGGCAAGATTTGGGGGGTTTTTTGATGGCTGCATAATATTCCATTGCGTGCGTGCAATGGAATATTATATATATATATATTATATATATATGCATGCAATAGAAAGAACCTTCTTGGTGAGATATATATATATATAATCTTTTTAAGTCATTCATCTGTTGATGGACATCTAGGCTCTTTCCATAGTTTGGCTATTGTGGACATTGCTGCTATAAATATTGGAGTACACGTGCCCCTTCAGATCACTATATTTATATCTTTAGGGTAAATACCCAGTAGTGCAATTTCTGGGTCATAGGGTAGCTCTATTTTCAACTTTTTGAGGAACCTCCGTACTGTTTTCCAGAATGGCTGCACCAACTTGCATTCCCACCAAGAAGGTAGGAGGGTTTCCATGCTAGGTTCTTGATTATAATAAAGACCACTATACTCAATAGATTTAGCGGGTCACTGAACATTACCACTGAGCAAGCAATTCAAAAAACATTTTGAGGAGTAAGCACAAGAAATAGGAACTCGAGTTCTCTGGCCTCAAATAACGCCATACAAATATAATATGAAGTAACATACTAAAAATGTGCCTTAAGATCAGTATTTTTTTTCCCAAAGTTTTCATTTTCCTTTGTATTTATAATTTTTTTAAAGAGGTGGAGAGGGGCAGAGGGAGAGAATCTTAAGCAAGCTCCATGGTCAACATAGGGCTCAATCTCATGACCCCGAGAGATCATGACCTGAGCCAAAATCAAGAGTCATATACCCAACCAGCTGAGCCACCCAGGCACCCCCATGTAGTTATAATTTATATTTAAAAAAAAAAAAAAAAGTTGGGGCACCTGGGTAGCTCAGTGGGTTAAGCTGCTGCCTTCAGCTCAGGTCATGATCTCAGGGTCCTGGGATCGAGTCCTGTATCGGGCTCTCTGCTCAGCAGGGAGCCTGCTTCCCTCTCTCTCTCCCTCTCTCTCTGCCCGCCTCTCTGTCTACTTGTAATCTCTCTCTGTCAAATAAATAAATAAAATCTAAAAAAAAAATAATTAAAAAAAAAAAGTCAACCTCCACTTCCAATCCTTTCCAGGTGCTGGTTCTTCTGGCGCAGAAATATGAATTAGACTTCTGATCTTAGGTTGTGAATATCTTTGCAGTTACAAACAGCATAATTCTTTTCTTTTATTTTTAAAATATATGTGTGTTTTTCCCTTCAGGATAGGATTTTGAGGGTTTTGTTTATCCACATTTTCTCAGTTTTCAGTAGTGAACACTTATTTATCATATAATGAAATATATCAAAATGTTTTCATGGGAAATAGATCCTTACCACTTATGATAAATCTACTGCCTGAATGATCTCTCTGTTGAAAAACTTAGAAGTACTACTCAATTTCCACAATTGTAGTTAGTGCATGCCTATTTCACCCGATAGCTGCCAGTAATAATTGTAGTCATAAAGCATTTATGAGATTGTAAGATGAAATTTTGGCCCCTCTCTGACTCATTCTGGAACTGAAGAACTGTTAAACTTCTCTGCACTGTGGTTTCTGGCCACATTTCATGCTGGGAGTTCTTCCCTAATCTGGCACAAATTAAGAATGATGTGGGCTTTGATGGTCAAACAGCCTTTGAAAACTTTCTATTTATTATATTTATATCTGCTAATGGTCACTTAATGATATAAAAAATTGAGGGAGTTAATTTGGGACAATTATAAATCTCTCAAAACTAGTAAGTCTCAAAACTTGACTAGCTAATTAATGTCCAAATTACATACTAAATCCTCATTGCAGCTTCCTGAAGGTCAACGGGTGAAAGACAGAAGCTAACGTAAGCACCAGCGTAAGGTTATAATTTAACCAGTGGTTCCCATTTGAGATGACCACATTCCTACACAGAAAACGAAATGTTTGTTCAACAGTTTTATCTGTTTTCTTCCATGAGTTCTGAAGGGATTTACAGCTGAGAATCAGTAATGTATTATTCTAACTCTAACTACTTTAACAAACTTTAGGATGGAGCCCAGTTCACATATAAAGCACATCAAAAGTGGTAGTCTAGTATTTGATTGCACTCCCTGACTCAACCCCAGAAAGATTAAGTCACCCAAGGTCACATACTTATAAGAAGAGGAGGGATCAGAACACAGAGTTCCCTGTCTCTGGAATAATCAAGGAGCCCTCTTTGGTGTTTTTCTGAATCACGCAATCCCCTTTTTAGTTTCCAGCCATGACAATCTCCAGTTCTCACATCTCACAGCTATTGTTTCAATCCCTTTCTTTCTTCATTCACTCAACAGCCATTTTTGAGCATCTGCTCCTTGCCAGTCACTGTTTAAAGCATTGATAGGATAACCAACACATTTTAGTCTTGTGTCATATACAAGCCACTGTCACAAACACCATATCATTTGGTCATGTAGTGTGAATGGTGTGACCTATTCGAAGTCAAGCACTGGGACTCATTCATCCTTTCATCTCCTGGGACTTAGTTTAGTGTCTGCACAATGCACCAAACATTCATTGAATGGATGAGTAAATGCAGGAGAAAATGAAGGGGTAAATGAATAGAGAAGACCTCATATCTCTGTTCTATGCCATTTTTGGTTTTCATAGGATTGGCAAACATTCACTTTTCTCCTTAAACTCTTTTTTCCCTTAGAAAAGCTTTCTGGTTCCTACTCATTTTTTTTTTCCCCTCCTGTGGAACAACTCTTCCTAATTATGCTCAGGGGCAAACCTCAGTTCCCCAGAAGTCCCTAAAACTCCTACCTTTGTTCTTTGGCCAGGACCCTTGCCATTAGCTTTCAACCTCTGAGTGAGGGGACACTATGGGTCAGCCTACCTGTTTTTAAAACTGACCAACTCTTATAAAGAGTTTGAAAAAAAAAAAGTTTGGCAACTGGATTATAATACAAATTCTTGTCTCTTATCTTACTACTATTGAAGAATAATTTTAATTGGAGTAAAAAGTTGTGAAACTAGGTATTCCTTGTTAAATTTAGAAACCCAGAAAGCAACAAGTCAAGAAACCTAGAAAACAATGGCGGAAACCGTAAGCTAAGCTGATGTGCAATTAGTGCTCAAGATAAGATCAACACACAGAATCAGGAAGTGGATTTTGTCTAAGGATTGCTAAAAGAGTTCAAGAAATTATCTATTACTCTCACAAACAAAGTCTTTTTTCTATTTTTTTTTTACATACTTCCTGGTCACCCCAAGATTTTAAAACTTTGCATGGTTTCACCTTGAAAACAACCCTGAAGACAGATAAGACCCCAAGAAAATAAGGTGCACCTTTCCCATCTAACATGGCAATGGTCAACTTCTGGGGAAGATGGCACAATAGGAGGATCCTAGTCTCACCTCATCCCATGGATACACCTGGATAGCATCCACATCAGTGTAAATAACCCATAATATGTATCAAAGACTGGTAGAATACACTCTCCACAGCTAAATGGAGAGAGAAGGCCGTTACTGAAAAGGGTAAGAAGGGTGGAGATACAGTCAGGAGCCAAATGGACCTATGGGACTGTCACAGGAGGGAAGAACTTACTGGCCACAGAGAGGGGAGAGGAGCGGGTCCTACCCCAGCATGGGGGATCCACACTGGGAAGGCAAACTGCTGTAACATTTGGCTCTGAAAGCCGGAGGGACCTAAGTTTGTGAGTTCTTACAATCAGTGAGGTTTAACACTTGGAAATTTAAAAATCAGCAGGCTTGGCTCTGGGACAATTAGAGGGCAATAGGAAACTGAATCCCCACCCTTAAAGAGATCGCACAACAAACAGCTCTTCTGAGATATAGCACAGAAGCAGCGGTTTGAGAGATGCCTGGGGTGTATGGGAGGGAGATTTGTTTACTAATCTGGGGGCCTGTGTTAGAGGAGCAGGGATCTTTGGGAGATTTCTCCAAGAACAAAGGAGTTGGCAAACATCATTTCCCTCCTCACACCCAGCTCAGATACAAGGACACCTGTGTATATCAGCACAGCACAAATACCAACACTCTCTGCAAACAGAGTGTCCCACCCCCACACACTCCCAGTACCAGCCCTGTTCAACACCAGCCTCCTCTCATAGCTGACCAGTGCAAACGTTGCTAATATTGCACATCCTGCCCCTGCATTCTCTGTAGACTTCCCCTTCCACCACACTCTTGGTAGGAGTCTATCCAAAGCTGCCCCACAAACATGGAAGTGTGCAAATGCCCCAACCAACAAAGGTTGACATCATCCCAAATTGACTCCTGCCCCAGGGAGAGAGGAAGATAACACACACAAACAACACAGGGAATAAACCCTGCCCACAAGGCAAAGAGAGCCATTGCAGATGACTGTACTAAAGGCAAATGCAGCTCAGCCACAACAATAGGATGCATACAGCACACATAGGAGACCTCTCTAAAGCACCAGATTCTGCTGAACAGGGGACATTGCACTGCAGGACGCTATAGGACCTCTTCTTCATAAAGCCACTACTTTTGAGAGCAGGAGACATAGCTGACTTTCCTTTTTTTTTTAAGATTTTATTTATTTATTTGACAGACAGAGATCACAAGTAGGCAGAGAGGCAGGCAGAGAGAGAGAGAGGGAAGCAGGCTCCCTGCGGAGCAGAGAGCCCGATGCGGGGCTCGATCCCAGGACCCTAAGATCATGACCTGAGCCAAACGCAGCGGCTTAACCCACTGAGCCACCCAGGTGCCCCCATAGCTGACTTTCCTAACACAGAAAAACAGACACAGAGTTAGACAAAATGAGGCGACATAAGAATATGTCCAAATGAAAGAACAGAACAAAATCACAGAAAGAGAGCTAAATGAAAAGAAGATAAGTAATATGCCTGATAGAGAATTTAAAGTAATGATCATAAAAGTACTCAAAGGACTTCAGAAAAGAATGGAGGACCTCAGCGAGATCCCAAACAAAGAGATAGAAAACCATAAAAAAGCACTGATCAAAAATAAAGAACTTAATAACTAAAATTTAAAGTACACGACGATGAATAAAGAGTAGATTAGAGGAAGCAGAAGAAAGGATCAGTAACCTGGAAGATATAGCAATGGAAAGCAATCAAGAACAGGAGAGAGGAAAAGGAATAATAAAAAATAAAAATAGAAAATAGATTAAGAAAACCCAATACCACCATCAAGAGTAATAAAATTCACATTTTAAAGATCCCAGAAAGAGAAAAGGAAGGAAAGGAGGCAAAAAATGTATTTGCAGAAATAATAGCTGAAAACTTCCTGAATCTGGGGAAGAAAACAAATATCCAGATCCAGGATGCACAGAGATCCCTCAATAAAATCAACCCAAGGCGGTCTATACCAAGACACATAGTAATTGAAATGGCAGGAGAAAAAAGAAAAGAGTGTTAAAGAGAGAATTTTTAAAACACCAAGAGAAAAAAAATAGTTACATACAAGGAAAACTCAACTGAAAATCAACTGATTTTTCAGTGGAAACTTTGCAGGCCAGAAGGGCATGAAATGGGATATTCAAAGTGCTGAAAGAAAAAACTTGCAACCAAGAATACTCTATCCAGCAAGGCTATCACTGAGAATAGAAGAGAGATAAAAAATTTCCCAAACAAACAAAAGTTAAAGGAATTCATCACCACTAAATAAGCTCTGCAAGAAATGTTAAGGGGTTTTTTTGAGTGCAAGACTATACACAGGAGTAAGAAAAGTAGAAAGCACAAAAGCAGTAGAATTAAGTGTATCTATACAGTTAAAGTGTCTCTATAAAAGCAGTAAAATTAAGTGTATCTATAAAAATCAGTCAAGAGATTCACAAATTAACAAGATGAACAATACCATATACCTAAAATGTTGGGGAAAGGAGTAAAAATTAAGTGCTTTTAGAATGGGTTCAAACTTAAGTGACCATCAATTTAATATACACTGTTATATTCATTAGATGATATACATAAACCTAATGGTAACAAAAAAAATCCAATAATAATAAAAAATAAGTAATAGACATGCAAAAAATAAAGAGAAAAGAATCCAAGTTATCACTAAAGAAAGTCAGCAAACTGCGAGAGAAAAAGAACAAGAAAGTAACAGAGAACTATAAAAAATAACCATAAAACAACAAAATGGCAATAAGTACAGACCTACCAATGACTGCTTTGAATGTAAATGGACTAAGCACTCCAATCAAAAGACATAGGGTGATGGAATGGATAAAAAGCAAAACCCACCTATATGCTGCCTATGAGATACTCAGTTCAGACCTAAAGACAACATGCAGATTGAAGGTGAAGGAATGGAAAAGCATTTATCATGCAAATGGCAGTGAAAAGAGAGCCAGGGTAACAATACTTATATCAGACAAAATAGACTAAAACAAACACTGTAAAAAGAGAAAAAGAAGGACTCCATTATTGCCATAAAGAGAACAACCTAACAAGAAGATATAACAATTAAAAATATTTATGCAACCAACACGAGAGCACCTAATCACATAAAGCAGCTAATAACAAACATAAAGGAAGTCACTGATAGTAATACAATAACACCCCACTTAAATCAATGGACAGATCATCCCAACAGAAAATCAACAAGGAACCAGTGACTGTGAATGATGCATTGGACCAGATGGATCTGACGGATAGATTCAGAATATTCCATCCTCAAACAGGAGAATACACATTTTCTTCAAGTGCACATGGAACATTCTCCAGAATAGATCACACGTTAGGCCACAAAACAAGTCTCAACATATTCAAAAGGATGGAAGTCATAGCATCCTTCTTGTCCAACCACAACACTATGAAACTAGAATCAACCACAAGGAAAAATCTGGAAAGAACACAAATACATGGAGGTTAAATAATGTGCTACTAAACAATGGATGGGTCAACCAGGAAATCAAAGTGCAAATCAAAAACTATGTAGAGAAAAATGAAAACACAATGGTCTAAAATCTTTGGGATGCAGCAAACACAGTTCTAAGGGGGAAGCTTACAACAGTGCAGGTCTACTTCAAGAAACAAGAAAAATCTTGGGGTGACTGGATGGCTCAGTGGATTAAAGCCTCTGCCTTCAGCTCAGGTCATGATCCCAGAGTCCTGGGATCGAGCCCCGCATCAGGCTCTCCGCTTCTCGGGAAGCCTGCTTCCTCCTCTCTCTCTGCCTTCCTCTCTCTCTGCCTGCCTCTCTGCCTACTTGTGATCTCTGTCTGTCAAATAAATAAATAAAATCTTAAAAAAAAAAAAAAAGAAACAAGAAAAATCTCAAATAAACAACCTAACCTCATGCCTAAAGGAGTTAGAAAAAGAACAAACAAAACCCCAAAGCAGCAGAAAGAAGAAAATAATAAAGATTAGAGCAGAAATAAATAGAAACTAAAAAAAAAAAATAAAAATAAAAAAACAATAGAACAGATTGATGAAACCAGGAGCTTGGCCTCCACCTGAGCGCAGCAGAACGTGCGGTCGGCCCCACCTCCACACCCTTCCCTGGACAGAAGAGAAGGACCTTGCACTGCCTCATGAACCTGGTCCTTCCCTAGTTTACTTCATCCTCTCTGCTTTGCATGACCCTTCCCCTCTATTACCGTTTGGATGGTTGGATCACCCAAAGAATACAAAAACATTAATTTGAAAAGATATATGCACCCCTATGTTTATTGTATCTTTATATATTTACAATAGGCAAATTATGGAAACAACCCAAATGTCCATGGATAGATGAATGGGTATAGAAAACGTGGTGTGTGTGTGTGTGTGTGTGTGTGTACAGCCATATTACTCAGACATATTACTCAGTCTTAAAAAAGAATGAAATCGTGTGATTTGCAACAACATAGATGGATCTAAAGGGTATAATGCTAAGTGAAATAAAGCAATCAGACAAAGACAAATACCTGATTTCACTCATATGTGGAATTTAAGAAACAAAGCAAATGAACAAAGAAAAAAAGAGACAAAAAAAAAGATTCTTAACCATAGAGAACTGATGTTACCAGAGGGGAAGTGGGTGGGGGGAGCAGGTAAAATAGATGAAGGAGATCAAGAGCACACACTTAACATTATAAGTACTGAGTAACACACAGAATTGTTGAACCACTCTATTGTACATCTGAAACTAATATAATACTGTATGTTAATTATACTGGAAACTTTAAAAATAAATAAAAACAAAAATTAAAAATATCCAAGAAAAGTGGCAATGGTCCAATTCCCTTGTACATATGTTCAACAACTATTTATTGTGCTTCTATTTGTCAAGCAGTCTTAGTGTTAAAAAAAAAAAAAAGGAAAGACAAACAAGGACCCTGCTCAGTACCAGGGAAGGAGATGACACTTCAGATCAGTCCTGAAGCATGCACAGAGCTCCTTGGACAAAAGGTTCTGGCCTGCTCCCCCATCCAGCGACTGGAGAGGGAAAGGGTAGGAGATGAGCTCTACCATGGAGGCAGACAGAGAAGGGCCTCAGGTCAGATGAGGCAGCTGAGTTTTATTCTGAGTACAGTGGAGAGCTGTAAGGTGGCAGGAACCTGAAGGTAAAATGGCCAGCCCAAGTGGCACACATACTCATTATCTCCTTGTGTCATTTATTTGGATACCATTTTGGAAGATTAGCCAAGTCACTATGTTTCATTACCTTCTTTTTTTTTTTTTTAAGACTTTTACTTATTTATTTGAAAGGCGAGAAGGTTGGAGGGAGAAGCAGACTCCCCATGGAGCTGGGAGTCCGATGAGGGACTCAGTCCTGGGACTCCGGGATCATGACCTGACCCAAAGGCAGTTGCTTAACCAACTGAGCCACCCAGGCACCCATATGTTTTGTTACTTTACTAAACACTTCCTTTTTAATGTAGATCATGCCAGGTTTTATCCAAATTATCACATTAAATCTTCATGAAAACTTGCTCTATGTCAAAACCATCTGCTGGTCTCTGACAAGGGACTTCAAAGACTTCGCCAGCCTAGAGCCCTGCTGGGCTGTGCCTTGTTGCGGGGTATTCCAATAATGCCACGGGAGAGCGTCAAGATGGGGATCAGCGGCCGCCATGCCTTTCACCACCAGGCAAATGCATCTGCTTGTAGATCTTGATCAAGAGTAAAAGTTTCTTTCTTCACTCAGCATGTAGTCATGGGCTCTGGAGATAGGAAAATGGGAAGAACAGAGCCCCAATCCTGTCCTTAGTTAAGTAGGACAGAATCTCGTAAGAGCTCAGATCTGTCGCCCTCCTTTTAATCACTCTCCCCTCCACCTCCACCTCTCATGTGTTTCTGTGGTGGTTAATGGAAGAGAGCTCAACCTCGAGCCACGGGGGAAGAGGCAGAATTGTGTCCTTCAGGCAGCTCACACCTTTGTAAGGGCACCCCAGGAACATTAGGTGTGAGATCAGGTGAAAACTGAGAACAAGGCTGACCTTTGGAGAACAGAAGGCCGGCTGGAGTAGTCGATACTACGTGGGCTCTGGCCTCATCCAGGCAGGGGCTTGGGGAGTGTTCTGCCACGAACCACGGCAGGACTCTAGGCAAGTTTCTCAACCTCTTTATGTCTTAATGTCTCATCTGTAAAATGGGAACAGTACCTACCTCACTGGGTCGCTGTCAGGACTAGAGGAAGTGGTATATGAGACATGGACCTCCGAGCCTCACGTGGTAGGTGTTTAATGATCGGTGGGGACTATGGCCCCAGAGAACACGGCAGAGACCTGGATGTGGAGAGAAGAGGTTGTCCCACTGCTGTGCTCTGCAGGTGGGCTGGCAAAGACTGGGCCCACAAAGCCGCGCGTGAAGGGAAATGCACGCTTCCTGTACCAGCTTGCACACATGTACCTCAGGTCAGAAGGGAGGTAAGCAGAGTATTTATTGGCACCAACGGGAGTGCAGCCTTCTCAGCCCCTTCCCCTGCCCAAGTAACCACCGGGAAGGCAGCAGGAGCCGCAGTCCCAGGGAGGCCATCCTGGGAAACGGGGTGTGTTTACTTGTTCTGTTTCGTGTCTGTCTCCCTCAGCCCATAAGGCCCACTCCATTCCTCCAGCCACACAGAGGAAAAGGAACATTTTAACTGGGCCTAGAGGCACACAGTGTGGCCCAGAACCAACTGCCTTCATAGCCTTTACATGTGCCACAAAGAGTGATCCAGCGCCGGGAACACTCACCCTGCTCTGAATCTGGGAAACAGGAGGACACCAAACAGGACAGGGACAAACAGAGCTTTGGGTTTTAGAGGAGGGAGGGAGGGAGGAAGTGGCCACATCCTGCGGAGGGGCCTGGGGCTACTCCATGAAACAAATGGCATCTGAGGGAATGGGAAGGGAGGCCGAGTGTAGACCACAGACACTGTGATTCAAGCAGCTTAGCTAATGAGAGAGAGAGACTCTGGGAATCGGGGGAGGTATACGGAGAAGAGAGAGAGAGAGAGAAGACATGAACTAGAGAGACAGAGGATTGGAGAGAGGAGGGTGCATGTTCTCGGACCCACATGACTTGAGCAGGGGTGTAGGCTGAGGGAGAGAGCCGGGATGGCTGAAGTCCCAAGCTCCCAGAGGGGCTGTGAGGGGCCTGGACTGGCCTGAGCAGAAGGGCCAGATCATCACGTGACATGGAGAGAGGAAGTGACATAAGCTGCCAATGTAGGTCAAACAGAGAGGGAGCAGGCTGTACAGAACCTTGAAGCTCCGTGTTTCAATTTTCTCAATGAAGTAGGGAGTCCATTTCTGAGACCAAAGAAGTGTCAGTCAGGTGGGGTTTGGGGAGAGAGGAGAGATTTTGCAAGAATCACTGAAGACTGCTGATTGGTGTGGAAGACCTGGCTGCCCCCAGAGTCCTCACGGGATGCCATTTCCTTCAGCAAATGAGAGAAGCCTGTGCGTCCTCCCCGTGGAGGCAGAGTACAGAGTACTCTTGCGACAGAAAGTTGCAAGAAGGGGCGGTAAGGTTCAGGTCGTCAACTGTGCGGTCAAATCTGGATAGAAAAGTTGGAGGTCCACAGAAGACTGACACAGAAGTGGGGAGACAGTGAAACTGGAGGTCCCGTGGGGGACAAAGAGAAAGTGTGGGTGGAGTGAGATGAAACAGCTCGAAAAAGTGTGCACTGGGATGAACGGTGTCCTGTAACAGTCCATGTCCGCAGGAACCTCAGAACATGACCATATTTGGAAATGGGCTCTTTGCAGATGTAATTGGTTAAGATGAAGTCATACTGCAGGAGAGTGGGCCCTAAATCCAATGCCATTTGTCTTTATGAGAAAACAGTCACAGAGCTCTCCACACACACGGAGGAGAACGCCCTGTGAGGACAACAGCGGACACTGGAGGGTTGTGTCTACAGACCAAGGAATGCCCAAGAAGGCTGGCAATGATCAGAAGCTGGGAGAATGGCATGGAACGGATCCTCCTTAAGAGGCTCTAAAAGGAAACTATTCAGCCAACACCTTGATTTTGGACTTCTAGCCTCCAGAACTATGAGACAATACACTTCTGTAGTTTCAAGGCGCTCAGCTTGTGGTAATTGTCATAGCAGCTCGATGCTATGTTAATACAGACAGGATGAAGGTCTTGGTTTTAAAGCTGGGATTGACAGATAACTGCACCCTCCCACTTTTGTGCTCTGTCGGGGCAGTGAGGATGAAGAGGGCTGGTGGAGGCTCAAGAGATCCCGAGGAGCTGGACTCAGTGGGACCTTGGCAACTCCTTAGATGATAGGCAGGGGAGGGGGAGAAGATGTGCCCAAAAGGCGCAAAGGTGACCAAGGTTTCACAGTCAATAAATGAGAGACAATCTTTCCTGATCTCCTTGTTCTGTGACTGGCACTACTGTTCTCCCAGAGGAAAACAGGATAGGGTTTGAGAAGACTGAGGAGTCTTGGTGTCTTCTCAGGAAAGACGTCAGGGAGGGGCCACACTACAAAGAGATGAGTAGGATTTGTAATGAGGAAATGGAGGTGGTTAGAAGGGAGGAATCGTCAGATGTTTAGGAATGAAAGAGGAAGCTCAAGCAGCGCTGGTCTTTGCTGGGCTAGAAAAGACATGTTCTTTGGACATCGGTGTGGTTTGTTTGCTGAAGGGTTATCTTGGGTTAAGAAAAATTAATATTTCTCTCATTTTCTCTCTCCCACTCCATGTATGTGCGTAGAGATATGTATGTTGGATTGAACCACAGTCCTGGCTATAGCAACCTGGTACTTGAGCCTGCCAGAGACAGTGAAGCAGAATTAGAAGGTGACTCAAAGAGCACATGCCTCTGACCATGAGTGTGTGTGCTGGGGGCGTGGGGACGGGGTTGGTGAGGACCCAGGGATGGGTGCCCTTTGGTATACTGGCATTGTTCACTTCTGCGATGGTGGCTCCCACCCCACTGACCCCACCCTGCCTACACCATGGTCTCCCACTGAGGAGGAATGGTGATAGCAGCCGCCATGGAGAAGCCTTGGGTCTGGGTCTTCTCTGGTCCGTAGGGGCTGCTGCTCCAGGGGGAGCTCCGGGATTACCTCCTCCCCCTTTCTAGATCACAGCCCAAGTTGCTCCTGCCTCTTATCTCTGCTAGATAAGGGCCCATCTCATAAGGTTGTGATATGTCTGACTCTGACAGCAATTTGTTGTTGTTATTTTTTATTACTTCTAAGTAGGACCCCTTGGCATACATTCCTGGCAGAGAAACAAAGAGCTGGTTAAAGCTAATACCTTGTTCTAATGGAGCCCTGGAGATCAAAGCCAGAGGATGGGGGTGGGCAGCTCTCTTCCAAGAGCCTGATAGGCATCTCCCTTACAGCACAATTTCACACTCCCCTTTCCTCTATAACACTGTTCTCCTGCTCCACTTGCTGTCTGATGCCAAGGGGGATTCACACTTATTTATTAAAACTTGACAAAGAACAGCGTTGACTAGGATGAAAATTAAGAACAGAATCAAATCAAAGGCATAGGTGTTTTATTATGCATACCACCACCCACACTGACCAGTCTGCAGATGAAGAGATAAGGGGGAAGTGCTTGAGGGGAAAAGCCAGAGAAACTGGTGAGGGAAACTTTTCTTTCCTAATGGCTTCTCTTGGCCACAGCTCTGTCTCACGCAGTGATTAGACAACATGTGAGGACCAGAATAACATACCAGCAATACGGAAAAAATGCAAACCTCTTATTAATCCTTTCAAAGTTTTGAGCCCCTACTGTGTGCTGGGTATTGTGCAGGGAAGGCTCGGGGGACATGGAAAATAATACTACACCATGTTTTTTCTTGTGTAGAGGCAAGAATTAAGGATTAAGGCCTAGACAAAGCACAGGGAGAAGGGAATGGCAGAGACCTCCTGGGGAAGCTGGGAAGGCTTCATCGAGGAGGTGATAATTCAGGTAATTCTATGAGGTTGTGTAGGAGATCACTAAGTATTAGAAACAGCATGTACAGAGCTGGAGAGAATGTATTTTGTTTAAGGAGCATTAAGAAGCTGAAGGCTGGGACAACTTAGGCAGTGGTAGGGGACGTGGCCAGAGAGGCAAGCTGGGAACGTACTCTGAAGAACCTGTTCTACCACACCAGAAATTTGGATTTTATGTGAATGGAGCTCTGCTGCAAGTATTTAAGTTGGAGAGCTGCTTGGTGAGACTTTCATTTTGAAATGATGGATAGGATGGGGCAGGCTCAGTTGGTAGAACATACGACTCTTTATCTCATGAGTTCAAGCCCCACGTTGGGCATAGAGCCTACTGAAAAATTAAAAATGAATAAAAAAATAAAATGATGGGGCGCCTGGGTGGCTCAGTGGGATAAAGCCTCTGCCTTCGGCTCGCATCATGATCCAGGGTCCTGGGATCGAGGTCTGCATCGGGCTCTGCTCAGCGAGGAGCCTGCTTCCCCCTTTCTCTCTGCTTGCCTCTCTGCCTACTTGTGATCTGTGTGCGTGTGTCAAATAAAGAAATAAACTCTTTTAAAATAAATAAATAAAATGATGGCTTGGACAAAAGGCTGGGAGACTTTAAGGCTGGTGGGCCTTGAGACCCCTGCGTGGGTAGGAGCGCTGTTAACAGAAGAAGAGTATACGGCAGGCAGTAGGGCTGTTGGGGGAGGGGGAGCTGCATAAACAAGTCAACCCCACTGAATGCACTAGGTGCCCTAGGAGGCAGGTGATAACGGGAGACTATCGAGGCAAGGACTTTTAGCACAGGCAGGGACAGACCTACAGGTGGAGACCCACCCAGAGGTGGAAAATCAAAGCAGACACTGCTAGGCTGTATAGGAGTTATATATGAAAGTATGAGCTAGGAACTACAAAGAACTTAGAGAAGTCAGTGATCCTAGGAGTGAGAGCACTGTTGACAGAGAGAGCTTTAAGGAGTATGTGTGCAGAGAGCCAGGAGCCCCTGACTCTCCCACACTGGGTCAAGGTGATGAGGGTGAAGTTCCTCAGGTGGAAGGCAGCTGAAATCTTGCTGTCTTTTTCTTTGTTTGACCCTGCCCTCTGACTCTCACCTCGGCCTCCTCCTAGTCCATGTGGAACCCTTCACGCCATGAGGGAAGTCAAGACCATGGGGACAGGTCAGCCCTCGGACAGCTCAGTTGCTGCAACCTTGCGAGGAAAAACAACTTATTTTCTCAGTTATAACCATAAAACAAGTAACAAAATGTCAATAAGTATAGACCTACCAATAATACATAAATAATATAATATATATTATATATATATTTATATATAATAATTTTTTTTTGCCATTATAAAATAAAAGATACAAGAAAAGTTGGAAATAATGAAAAAAAAGAGCCAATGCCTATAGTTTCAGAAACCCCCATTAAACTTATGGTGTATCTCCTTCCAGTCTTTTTCTAAATACACAGGAATTCTGCTTATTGTTACTTTTGTTTGTTTTATACATACCCATAAAGGTTAATTTAAAGTGATACTTTAAACGTGTTATCATACATGTTTCATAACTATCACTTTCAGGCTACATAGATTGCTTTGATTGGAAATAATTTATTTGAATAGGTTAATACATGTACGTGGTAAAAGATTCAAAATGCAGAAAGGCTATACATGAAAAATTAGTCTCTCCCATGCCTATGTCCCAGTCACCCAGTTCTCCTCAAACATACCAGCTCTAATCCACTGTGTGTTCTTCCGGAGATATTCTCCAAAAATGCAAATATGCATTTACTAATAAATTTCCTCCCATCTTCTCCCCCTGAGGTTAGCTAGCATATTATACGCACTGTCTACACTTGACTTTTTTCACTCATCAGTGTATCTTGGAGCCTCTTCCAGATTGCCAAATTAAAGCTGCCTTGTTCTTTTTTATTAGAAAAGCAATTTCTTAGCACGCAACAAATGACGGCTCTCCCAAGAGCAGCTGGACCCTCCCTTGAGCCAAAGGGACAGGAAGCAACAGCCTGCCTGCCAGGTCTTGCTCCTGTGAGCCAGGAATGCCAAGTCTGAGATTTCCATTCCCCACCCACAGAGTGGGGGTACTCAGAAGCCAAAGAGACAGGCATGTCTCCTGTTAATAAATGAAGACAGTAAATACAGAGAAAATGAGACAGGAAGAATGAACTTTGCTCAAGAAATAGGGTTGTTTTCTGTCTCGCGGTCACTAGCTTGTGCAAGGACATGTGTTCCAGGAAACCTCCCCAGACCTCCCAAGCCTTTGGCGGCTCCACTGCTTCAAACACAGATGGGCCACTCCGAGGATAGTGTGACAAACTTGCCCACAAACGTCCCCACCCCTGTCTCCTTGCCACAGCCTTTTTCTCTTAGTTTTCTTGAAATCTCCCAGTTAGAGGAATATCCTTCTGCCCCAGCTTTATCCTGCTAGCCATTTAGGGTGCGTCACCTTACCAAACCAACTAATCCATGCATTCAATACTCTGAAAGTCACCAAAAATTCAAAGTTCGATATAATCATAATATTGAGCCCTAAAAGGAGGGGGCTTAATGAAGAGAAATGTGGACAGCAGCCCGAAGCATTTGTTGGGAACGAGACTTTACTATTTTCCTTAAATTCTACACCCTACCCAAGCCCTGACATATGGAAAGAATGGCTTATCATGTTTACAGCATCAAGGAGATCCCAAATTCCAGATTGCCTGGCTCTTGAGAGACAGAGACAAAAACAAGGCTTTGGTTCAGATGGTAAGACAAGACAGTGGCATGAAAAGTCAGATACCAATGCAAGAGATGTCACTAGGTGGTAAAGAATGAATGTCAAAACAATAATTTAGGGACACCTGGGTGGCTCAGTTGGTTAAGCAGCTGCCTTCGGCTCAGGCCATGATCCCAGCATCCTGGGATCCAGTCCCACATCGGGCTCCTTGTTCAGCAGGGAGCCTGCTTCTCCCTCTGCCTCTGCCTGCCATTCTGTCTGCCTGTGCTTGCTCTCTCCCCATCTCTCTATCTGATAAATAAATAAAATCTTAAAAAAAAAAAACCAATAATTTAGATCAAGTTCTCAAACTATGATTCTTGACTCTTCATTGGATCATGAAAGCAAATTTAGTAGGTGGTGTATATGACCAGTATCTTTTTTTTTTAATTTAATAGAATAAAGTGTGTGGCACGTATTTTGATTATTGCTTTGTAAAGTTTCTTTTTCAGCTATTATCTGTATGTATGTATGTATGATACACATATATGTATGTATGTGTGATAGAAAGTTATAAATATCTCTTTTTTTCTAGATACGTGTGTTCTGGCCATGATAGAAAATATATTTACTACTGTGGATTATGGAATAAAGTTTGAAAACCACCAACTTCCCAGGAAGAATTGGTCAATGTACGTTTGAGTAGCTAGGGAAAAAATGCCTCAAAACTACAAGAGCAGCACAAAGTAGGTGCACCAAAAATGTTTACTGAGGTTGCACATGCTATGAGACTTGAAAAGAAGACCAAATAAAGCCCGTTTGGGCTCATGGCCCTGAATAAGTGAAGGAAAACCCTTGGTGTCCCCATGGGGGCTGCTCAGGCAGTGCACCTTGTATCTGGAATTTGTCCACTTTGCTCTCAGTCTGCCATTCGAATCCAAGTCCTTGCTATCTCTGGTCTGGACTCTGGTCCAGGCCTCCTCACTGGCATTCCTTCTTCTGGTCCAGCTCTCTGTATCAGGAGTGCATTCAGCTGTAACAGGAATCCCTACCATGGTGGTTTAAACAAACAGGGGATTGTTCTCACAATAGCAAAAAGTGTAGGGGGGAGTCTAACTAGACCTTACAAAGCTGCTCAAAAGTGTCATCTGAAAACCAAGCTCCCTCTATGTGCCTGCTCTATATCCTTGGCATAAACCTTCATCCTCATGGTTCCAAGATGGCTGCTGCATCTCCAGGTATTGTATCCTTTTCCAAGATAGGAAAAAGAAGAAAGAGTATAGGGCAAAGGAACATGCCTTTTCATCAGTAAAATGATAGCCTTTCCTGAGACTATTAAATTCCACTCAGCAGACCTCCAAATTATACCCATTAGCCACTTGTAACATTGTCGCATATTCACCCCTTGTGCAGGAGAACCAGTCAGTTTGCATTTTTGACTGAACACATCGGCCCCTTGAGCAAAAAACACTTAAAAAAAAAAAAGATTTTATTTATTTATTTGACAGACACAGATCACAAGTAGGCAGAGAGGCAGGCAGAAAGAGAGGGAGAAGCAGGCTCCCCGCTGAGCAGAGAGCCCGATGCGAGGCTCCATCCCAGGACCCTGGGATCATGACCTGAGCCGAAGGCAGAGGCTTTAATCCACTGAGCCACCCAGATGCCCCCAAAATACACTTTTGTTGGCAAAAAATTATTATCTAGAACCATCTGTTACACCACTTCAGCATAGCCCATGCCTCAAACTCTACTGGTTTTCTACTGCTCTTAAGTGCAAACCTGAAATCCTTACAGCTATGCTGTCATGGACTGAATCATGCTCCCCAAAATTCATATGTTGAAGCCCTAACGCCCTGCTAAGAGATAAGCTGAGGCATATTAAAAAATTTGAGTTTTTATAAGCAAAAATCAACTCAAATTGGGTAACATCCAATCTAGAAGATAGAAAAGAATCCCGAATTGCTGCACAAAATGACTTTCATAGCCATAAGGGAGCAGGAACAAGGAAGTTATAGTAGGCATTAAGGCAGTTGGTTGCTACAAGGCTACTTTCCTTTAGAGGATGGCAATAGGGAAGGCGGTGCCTATCAGGCAAATCACCTAGCTAGTGCTGATCAGGCAATTCCTGATTGGTCTAAATTTCCATTTCTGGGAGGATGAAATTGTAATTAAGTCTTGGTTTGGTGATGTGAGGCTTAGCACAAGCAATTCCATTTGGGGCCTGTTTTCTTGTGTTTTAATACCCCAGTATTTCAGAATGTAAATGTATTTGAAGATAGGCCTTTAAAGAAGTAATTAAGTTAAAATGATGCCAACAGCCAATGGTTCAATCGTGCCTAAGTAATGAAGTCTACATAAAACCTCAAAAGGACCACGTTCAGAGAGCTTCCAGTTTGATGAACCTGTGGCGATTTGGGAAGAGTGGAACACCCAGACCGCAGGCACTCTCCGTGCCCTGCCCCCATACCTTGCCCTACACATCTCTTCCATCTGACTGTTCCTGAGTGATATGCTTTCCTGGTCAACCAGTGTTCTAGTCAGTAAAATGTTTCTCTGAATTCTGTGAGCCATTCTAGCCACTCTAAATTAATCAAACCAAAGGAGGGGGTCATTCAAACCTCCGATCTATAGTCACGTTGGTCAGAAGCACAGGTGACCTCCTGGACTTTGGCAGTTGGCATCTAGAGGATGAAGGGATTGGGCAGTCTTATAGGACTGAGCCCTGAACCTGTAGGATCTGGAGGTGTTTCCTCCAGGTAAACAGTTTAGAATTGAGTTAATTGCTTAGTGGTTTAGGGAACAAAACACATATCCTACAAGCCCTAGCAAACCAGTAGTGTTGCTTAAAAGAGATGAACATAATCTGGCTTCCCACTAATCTTAGATGCCCTTCTCTCTTGCTCACTGCCCTCCAGCCAGCCTGGCCTTCTCTAGTTCCTGTAACAAGTCAGCCTTGCTCCAGGCTCTGGGCCTTTGCATGCACTGTTCCTCTCTCTAGAGCTCTGCACACTGTTTTTTTTTTTTAAACCTTTTTGAGAAAGCGATGTTTATTTATAATTTTTTAAAGATTATTTATTTATTTATTTGACAGAGAGAGAGATCACAAGCAGGCAGAGAAGCAGGCAGAGAGAGAGGTGGAAGCAGGCTCCCCCCTAAGCAGAGAGCCCAATGCAGGTCTTGATCCCAGGACCCTGAGATCATGACCTGAGCCAAAGGCAGAGGCTTAACCCACTGAGCCACCCTTGTGCCTCATACATCCTGCTTTTTAAATGACTAACTCATTTAAATGACTAACTCCTTGTCCCATAGATCTCAGCTAACATACCACTTCCTCAGAGATGCCTCCTTGACCATACAATGGAGGTGGTTCCTTGATATTCTCTATCCCAGGTGGTGGTATATTTCTTTCATGCAACTTACAAAAGAGTACTATGATTTATAATAATTTTATTTGATATTAAATATTTATATAGGCATATTTGTCATCATGTTTTCATTTATCTTTTCCAGTAAAATACCTCAGACTCTATCAGGGCAGGCACACATCTGGTTCGTAGATGTGTCCTATGGTCTGGCACACCCTATGCCTTCAGTGAATAATTTCTGAAAGAGTGAACAAAATGTATGTTATCTGGTATTTCCTGTTGGTTACATTTATTTTTAACTAGGTGTGAATAAGAAGAGGAAGGGCAAGGCTGGCCTTTCTGAATGGAAGAAGGGTAGCAGTTAGATACAGTCAATACCCACAAATATGCCCTTGGGGCTTGGGGGATAACACTCTCCTGCTGCCTTTTCTTCTTCTTCTTCTTCTAAGATTTTTATTTATTTATTTGAGAAAGAGAGAGAGATTGAGATCGTGAGCAAGCGGGAGAGGCAGAGGCAGAAGCTGACTCCCCACCAAGCAAGGAGCTCCAATGCAGGACTGGATTCCAGGATCCTGGGTTCATGACCTAAACCAAAGACAGATGCTTAACCAACTGAGCCACCCAGGGGCCCCACTCTCCTGCTTCCTTTAAGCCATTTAATGCCTTTTACTGACCTCACTGGCACAGAGTGAGGCTGATCTTCCAGTTTGCTTGTTAGTGATTCTAGTAACAGTTTGGTGAAAGAGAAGTTTGGAAGTAATTGTGTGACTTAAAATTGGTCAGAATTTTGTGAACCATAGCAAATCCTCCTCTAACTCTGCTCTAAACTCTCCCTAATTCATTAAATGAAGACATCCAAATACATTCAAACCCTTATGTGTTTCCTTTGCAACAATCTAACAACAAAAAAAAGCAAAACCCAAGCTATTTAAAAAGTTTTGTAGGGGCACCTGGGTGGCTCAGTGGTTTGGGCTGCTGCCTTCGGCTCGGGTCATGATCTCAGGGTCCTGGGATCGAGCCCCGCATCAGGTCTCTGCTCCACGGGAAGCCTGCTTCCCTCTCTCTCTCTCTCTCTCTCTCTCTCTCTCTCTGCCTGCCTCTCTGCCTACTTGTGATCTCTGTCTGCCAAATAAATAAATAAAATCTTAAAAAAAAAAAAAGTTTTGTAGAAGCCAGTGGATTATTCCAACTTTCACATATCGTAAATGTTGAACTGTTCAACAAAAGACTACCAGTGCAGGGTGCCTGGGTGGCTCAGTGGGTTAAGCCACTGCCTTCGGCTCAGGTCATGATCTCAGGGTCCTGGGATCGAGTCCCGCATCGGGCGCTCTGCTCAGCAGGGAACCTGCTTCCTCCTATCTCTCTCTCTGCCTGCCTCTATGCCTACTTGTGATCTCTGTCAAATAAATAAAATAAAATCTTTAAAAAAAAAAAAAAAAAGACTACCAGTGCAATTTGGAATCTGCTCCAAGTCTTTAACATGGAGCCAGGAGTAAAAAGAATCTGTTATAGTCTCTATATCTAACTTGAAACCTCAAGATTCAAAACAGTGATTGTCCTGCCTTAGCTGGCCATAAATGTCTCCTTGTCTGAAAACTCCATGCCCGCCAGATTGTTGGAAGAATGCGATATTATTTCCAAACATCTAAGTTTGTGCAAAAGCAGAGGGACTAACTAACCAAAATAAGGATATAATAAAAGTCACTGGAATTCCATTAATAAAATTTATTTAGAAAGATGTTTGTAGTTTCTAACCCAAAGGTTTCTGTTCCTCTGAACAGGCTTGAGGGAAGCAAAAAATACTACATTTGCATATTTCTGCTAAATGAATAAATTATGGACAGAGTTGGCTAATTGTCAATAATTAGATCAGATTTTACCTCTAAAAGTAATCCAAATATTAGCTTTCCCACTTTTCTCATTTTATAACCATAGGTGAGCCCTATCTGAAAGGATCATTGTGTTCTTGGAAGGTTATATACAAATAATATTTTTGGAAATGGAATGATCTAATATCTAAAGATGCCAACTATTTTAGGGATCCTTATGCTGAATTTTGCTTGTAATATGTTTTTTAAAGATTTTATTTATTTATTTGACAGAGAGAGACACAGCGAGAGAGGGAACACAGGCAGGGGGAGCGGGAGAGGGAGAAGCAGGCTTCCCTCTAAGCAGGGAGTCTAGTGTGGGGCCTGGTCCCAGAATTCAGGGATCATGGCCTGAGCAAAAGGCAGATGCTTAATGACTGAGCCACCCAGGCACCCCTGAATTTTACTTGTAATATTAATAACTATGTTTATAATGAAAATATTTACTTTTTAATTATTCCATCTTTGAAAAGAAAAATTTAGAGGCTTAGATTGGTCTTGCAGGATTATACAAAATGACCAAGTAGGATTTATCCCATGAATACAAGATTGGCTTAACATACAAAACATCCAAAATACATCCCGCTGACAGAATAAAGGTCAGACCCCACTGGATCCTCTTAATAGATGCAGAAAAACATTTGACAAAATTCATGATAAAAACACTCACCAAACTAGGAACAGAAGGGAATTTACTCAACCAGATAGAGTGCATCTACAAAAAACCCACACCTAACATCATACTTAAGGTAAAAGACTAGGTGCTTTTCCCCTAACATGAGGAACAAGACCCCACTTCTATTCAGCATAGTGCAGGGCATTATAACCAAGGCAATTAGGCAAGAATAAGAAATAGAAGGCATCCATCCAGATTAGAAAAGAAGAAGTAAAACTGTCCTATTAACTGATGATGTGATCTTGCATGTAGAAATCCTAAGGAAACCACTAAAAAAATTATTAGAACAAATAAACAGGTTCTGCTAGTTTGCAGAACACAGGATCAATGTATAAATATAAATTGTGGGGCACCAGGTAGCTCAGTTAGTTAAGTCACTCTTGATTTTGGTTCAGGTCATGATCTTGGTGTCATGAGATCGAGCTCTGCCTTGGGCTCCACACTCAGCAGGGAGTCTGCTTCTTTTGCCCTCCCTCTACAACTGCACACATGCTGTCTCTCTCAAATAAGTAAACCTTTAAATATATATATATATATATATATATATATATATATATATATATTGTATTTCTACATGATAGTTACAATGAGCAACCAAAAATGAAATAAAAAGAATTCTACTTACAATAACACCAAAAGAATAAAATAATTAGGACTAAACTTAACAAAAGAAGTACAAGACTATACATTAAAAACTACAAGCATCTTTGAAAGAAATTAACAACCTACATAGGGGTACCTGGTAGCTTAGTGGGTTGAGTGTCTAACTCTTTTTTTTTTTGGCTCAAGTCATGATCTCAGGGTCATGGGACTGAACCCCGTGTTGAGCTCAATGCTCAGTTCAGAGTCTGTTTCAGAGTCTCTCTCTCCTCTCCTTCTGCCCCTCCCCTGCTCATGTTCATGCTCTCTCTCTCTCTCTTAAATTAATTAATTAATTTAAAAATCTTTTTTAAAAAAGAAGACCAGGGGCACCTGGATGGATCAGTGAGTTAACCATCTGCCTTTGGGTCAGGTCATGATCCCAGAGTCCCAGGACTGAGTCCTGTATCAGGCTCCCTACTAATACAGGACTCCTTCCTGTATCAGGAGGAGATTCCTTCCTTTCCCTCTGTCCCTCCCCCTGCTTATATGTGCACTCTCTCTCTCTCTCAATTTCTCTCAAATAAATAAAATCTTTAAAAATCAATCAATCAGGGGTACCTGGGTGGTTCAGTGGGCTAAGCCTCTGCCTTCGGCTCCGGGCATGATCTCAGGGTCCTGGGATCGAGCCCCGCATGGGGCTCTCTGCTCAGCAGGGAGCCTGCTTCCCCCCTCTCTCTCTGCCTGGCTCTCTACTTGTGATCTCTCTCTCTCTGTCAAATAAATAAATAAAATATTTTAAAAAATCAATCAATCAAATAAAAAAGAAGACCTATGTAAATGGAAAGACATCATACGTTCATGGATTAAAAAACTTGAAATTGTTGAACTCTTGCCATTTGCAAGGACATGGGTGGAGGTAGAGAGTATTACACTAAATGAAATAAGTCAGAGAAAGGCAAATACCATATGACCCCACTCGTATCAGAATTTAACAAACAAGACAAATGAATATGGGGGGAAGAGAAGAAAACCAAGAAACAGACTCTACTACAGAGAAAAAAATTGATAGTTATAGGGGATTGGGGTGGGGATGTGATATGTTAAATGGGTGATGGGGATTAAGGAGGGCGCTTGTGATGAACACTGAGTACTATATGGAAATGTTGAATCATTAAACTCTACACCCAAAACTAATAACTAATATTACACTGTATGTTAACTACCTGGAATTTAAATAAAACCTTGGAGAAACAAAAAACTCTTAAAACTGTTAAGATGGAAATAATTTTCAAATTGATCTGCAGATTCGACACAATCTTGTCAAAATCACAGCTGACGTCTTTGCAGAAATTGGCAAGCTCTTCCTAAAAATTCATGTGGAAATTCAAAAGACCCAGAATGGCCAAAATAAACCTGAAAAGGAATAAAGTTGGAAGACTCACATTTCTCCATTTCAAAATTTATTACAGAGCTATAGTAATCATGACATTGTGGTACTGGAATAAGGAAAGACATATAGTCACTGGAGTAGAATCAAGAATCTAGAAATAAACCTCATTTTTACTGCTAATTGATGTTTTTAGTAGGGTGAAAGACCATTCAATTGGAAAACAATAGTCTTTTCAACAAATGGTGCTGGGACACTGGATATACATATGCAAAAGAATGAATTTGGACCCCCTACCTCACACCATACAAAATTAATGCAACTGGATCAAAGACCTGAAAATAAGAGTTAAAACTCTGAAAGTTTTCAAAGGAAAACACAGGAGTAGGTCTTTGTGATATTGGAATAGGCGACGGTTTCTTAGATACGACACCAAACATAACAAAAGAAAAAAATTGATAAATTGGACTTCATCAAAATTTAAAGTTGACTTCATCAAAATTTAAAATTTTAGTACTTCGGGCGCCTGGGTGGCTCAGTGGGTTAAGCCGCTGCCTTCGGCTCAGGTCATGATCTCGGAGTCCTGGGATCGAGTCCCGCATCGGGCTCTCTGCTCAGCGGAGAGCCTGCTTCCCTCTCTCTCTCTCTGCCTGCCTCTCCATCTACTTGTGATTTCTCTCTGTCAAATAAAAAAAAAAAAAAAAAAAAAAAATCTTAAAAAAAAAAAAATAATAAAATAAAATAAAATTTTAGTACTTCAAAGGACATCATTAAGAAACTAAAAGACAGGGACGACTGGGTGGCTCAGTTGGTTAAGCAGCTGCCTTCGGCTCAGGTTATGATCCCAGCGTCCTCGGATCAAGTCCGGGATCAGGCTCCTTGCTCCGCCGGGAGCCTCCTTCTCCCTCTGACTCTACCTTCCACTCTGTCTGCCTGTGCTCGCTCTCGCTCTCTCTCTGACAAACAAATAAATAAAATCTTTAAAAAAAAAAAAAAAAGAAACTAGGGGCACCTGGGTGGCTCAGTGGATTAAGCCGCTGCCTTCGGCTCAGGTCATGATCTCGGTGTACTGGGATCGAGCCCCGCATCGGGCTCTTTGCTCAGCGGGAGCCTGCTTCTCTCTCTCTCTCTGCCTGACTCTCTGCCTACTTGTGATTTCTCTCTCTGTCAAATAAATAAATAAAATCTTTAAAAAAAAAAAAAAAGAAACTAAAAGACAACTCACAAAATACAAGAAAATATCTGCAAGTCATGTAACTAATAAGGGACTTGTGTATCTAGACTGTATTTTAAAAAGCCTTTATAGCTAAGTAAAAAAGACAAATGACCCAATTTAAAAATGAGGAAAGGATCTGAATAGACATTTCTCCAAGGAAGATAGACAAATACCAGTAAGTGTATGAAATGATGCTTAACGTTACTGGTCATCAATCAAAATTACAATGAAAAGCTAATCCGCCTGAAAACAGCATTATGGCAACCTCTTATTTACTGACAAAGAAGTATCCCTTTTTTGTTGGCAGATGAAATAAAAAGCATCCCAAAAATACACAAAGAAGAAGCATTTCATATCTGTTAGAACGGCTATAATAAAAATGGAGGGCACATGGGTAGCTCAGTCCATTCAGCGTCTGGCTCTTGGTTTCAGCTCAGGTCATGATCTTGGGGTTGTGGGATCAAGCCCTATGGCAGGCTCTGTGCTCAGCGGGGAGTCTACTTGAGCTTTTCTCCTTTTCCCTCTGCCCGTCCCCACTCAAATAAATAAACAAATCTTTTTAGAAAACAGATGATAACATATGTTGGTGGGAATGTAGGAAATTGAAACACTTGTACGTTGCTGGTGGGAATATAAAATAGTACAGCTGCTATGGAAATAGTTTGGAGATGTCTCAAAAAGTTAAACACAGAAATAACCATATGATCAGCATTCATTTGTCCTACTCCTAGGTATAGACTCCAAAGAATTAAAAACAGGTATTCAAACAAATACAAGTGCATGAATGTTCAAAGCCACATTGTTCACAATAGCTGAATGGTGAAAACAATCCAAATCATCAACAAATGAATAGATAAGTAAAATGGGGTAAATCCATACAATGGAATGTTATTTGACAAAAAAAACTAATGAAGGACAGATACATTGTACAGAGTGGATGAACCTCAGAAACATTATGCGAAGTGAAAGAGGCAGTCACAAACATCACACGTTGTATCGCTGTTTAATCGCTGTTTATATGGAACATCCAGATTAGGAAAATCGATAGAAAGCAAAGTGATTAGTAGTTGTCTAGAACTGGCAAAGGAGAGAGAAGTTGGATGTCGATGGCTCTTGGGAGGTGGTTTCTTTGGGGACAATGAAAATTTTATAAAATTGATTGTAGTCACTGTTGTACAACTCTGTGAATATTATAAAGGCCATACACTTTAAATGTGTGAACTGACCCCAAATAGAATAGCCAAAGAAATCTTGAAAAAGGAAAGCAAAACTGGAGGTATCAAAATTCTGGATTCAAGTTATATTACAAAGCTGTAGTCATCAAGACAGTATGATATTAGCATAAAAATATACATAGATCAACGGAACAGAACAGAAAACCCAGAAATGAACCCACAATTATATGGTCAACTAATCTTCAACAAAACAAGAAAAAATATCCACTTGGGCACCTGGGTGGCTCAGTGGGTTAAGCCTCTGCCTTCGGCTCAGGTCATGATCTCAGGGTCCCGGGATGGAGTCCCGCATCGGGCTCTCTGCTCAGCAGAGAGCCTGCCTTCCCCTCTCTCAATGCCTGCCTCTCTGCCTACTTGTGATTTCTCTCTCTGTGTGTCAAATAAATAAAATCTTTTAAAAAAAAATCCCCTGGAAAAAAGACAGCCTTTTCTTTCTTTCTTTCTTTTTTAAAGATTTTATTTATTTATTTGACACACAGAGAGAGAAATCACAAGAAGGCAGAGAGGCAGGCATTGAGAGAGGGGGAGGCAGGCTCTCTGCTGAGCAGAGAGCCCGATGCGGGACTAGATCCCGGGACCCTGAGATCATGACCTGAGACGAAGGCAGCGGCTTAACCCACTGAGCCACCCAAGTGCCCAAAGACAGTCTTTTCAACAAATGATGTTGGAAAAACTAGACAGCAACATGCAGAAGAATGAAAGTGGACCACTTTCTTACACCAGACACAAAAATAAATTCAAAATGGTTAAAAAGACCTTAATCTGAGGTAAGAAACCATCAGAATGCTAGAGGAAAACATAGGCAGCAACCTCTTTGATCACGACTATAGAAACTTCTTACCAGACATACCGCCAGAGGCAGGGAAACAAAAGCAAAAATGAACTACTGGGTCTTCATCAAGATAAAAAGGTTCTGCACAGCGAAGGAAACTGTCAACAAAACTAAAAAGCAGCCTATGGAATGGGAGAAGATATTTGCAAACTACATATCTGATAAAGTATTAGTATCCAAAATCTATAAAGAACTTAACCAAACTCAACACACACACAAAAAGAATCCAGTTAAGAAATGGACAGAAGACATGAAGAGACATTTTTCAAAAGACATCCAGATGGCTAACACATGAAAACGTGTTCAACATCACTCATCACCAGGGAAATACCAATCAAAACCGTGATGAGACACCACCTCACACCTGTCAGAAGGGCTAAAATTAACAACACAGGAAACAGGAGAGGTTGGCAAGGATGCAGAGAAAGGGAAACACTCTTACACTGTTGGTAGGAATCCAACCTGGTGTAGCCACTCTGGAAAACAGTATGTAGGTGCCTCAAAAAGTTAAAAATGGAATTGTCTTGTGATCCAGCAATTGCACTACTAGGTATTTATGGAAAGGAGACAAATATACAGATTTGTGGGGGTACATGCACCCCGATGTTTGTAGCAGCATTATCAACAATAACCAAACTATGGAAAGAGCCCAAGTGTCCATCAGCTAACGAATGGATAAAGATGTAGTATATATATACATATTTATACACACATATATATGTATATATATTATCTATATGTAATATTCCACTGCATATATATGCATTGAGAGATTATTCAGCCATCAAAAAAAATGAGATCTTACCATTTGCAACAATATGGATGGAGTTAGAGAGTATTATTCTAAGCGAAATAAGCCAGTAAGAGAAAGACAAATACCATATAATTTCACTCATATGTGGAGTTTAGGGAACAAAACAGATGACATGTGGGAAGGGGGAAAAAGGAGAGAAAGAGAGAGGAGGAAGCAAATCATAAGAGACACTTTTTTTTTTAAAGATTTTATTTATTTATTTGACAGACAGAGATCACAAGTAGGCGGAGAGGCAGGCAGAGAGAGAGGAGGAAGCAGGCTCCCCACCAAGCAGAGAGCCCAATGCGGGGCTCGATCCCAGGACCCTGGGATCATGACCTGAGCCGAAGGCAGAGGCTTTAACCCACTGAGCCACCCAGGCGCCCCAAGAGACACTTTTTTAAAAAGATTTATTTCTTTGAGAGAGAGAGAGAGCAAGGAGAAGCAGAGTGAGAGAGACAAGCAGACTCTGCACTGAGCGCGGAGCTGGACGCCAGCCTCGATCTCACAAGCCTGAGATCATGACCTGAGCTGAAATCAAGAGTTGGAGACTTAACCAACTGAGCCACACAGGTGCCCCCATAAGACGCTTAATGACAGGCATACCTGGGTGGCTCAGTCAGTTAACTGTCTGCCTTCGGCTCAGGTCATGAGCCCTGGGTCCCGGGATTGAGTCCCACCCATGTCGGGCTCCCTGCTCAGCAGGAAGTCTGAGGGAGGGAGAGTCTTCTCCCTCTTCTCCTCCCCTCACTCATGTTCTCTCTCTTTCTCTCTCTCTCTCAATCACTTTCTCTCAAATAAATAAATAAAATCTTTAAAAAGAGAGAGAGAGAGTTGTTTCTCCTACAGATGTTTATAAAGATGATCCTGTAAAATGTAGTAAATGACAGTCCCAATGATATCCTTCAATAAATGCAGCAACAACTTAAATGAGGATATTCTTAGAATACACTTTAACACAGGTTGGGACACCAAAATAAATGCAACCCACCCTCTGGCTTAATCAAAGAATGCACTCTGGGAAAACAGACTGCACATCTTGCAGAAGAACTTCCATAATCGTTTCTCTCAGCCTATTTTTTTTTCTTCCTTCCCCCTCTTATTTACAAAATACAAAGCATGTCTATTGAGGGAAACAGAGACAAATGAAAAGAGGAAATTAAAATCACTCATAAGCTCACCACCTAGAAACATCACTGTTAGTTAGCATTTGGGTCCTTGAAACTGGAGAGAACTAGAACTGGGGGAAAAAAGTTTTATGAAACGAAATCCACTTAAAACAAGAACAAATAGGGGCGCCTGGGTGGCTCAGTGGGTTAAGCCGCTGCCTTCGGCTCAGATCATGGTCTCAGGGTCCTAGGATCGAGTCCCGCATCGGGCTCTCTGCTCAGCAGGGAGCCTGCTTCCCTCTCTCTCTCTCTGCCTGCCTCTCCGACTACTTGTGATTTCTCTCTGTCAAATAAATAAATAAAATCTTTAAAAAAAAAAAAAACAAGAACAAATATTTTGTAATAAATAGTGTTTGGGGTGGGGAGTAAAAGGTTTGATTTGAATTCTGTCTGGGAAAATAAAACTAACAATAATACATTTTATATATATAATTTATATTGTTTTTGCAAGTTTGAGTGAATCACACTTTTAGAGATGTGTGATTTTATGACTATATTTGATAGCCTGAGTAGATAGCTTTCATTTCATTGCTTGCCCTTACAGCACAATTCCAGTGTTGTCCTCACAAATATATTTGGGTATTTCACCCATTTTCCAAGGGCCTAGATTATTGTTGCTAAATGCAGAATGACAGTGAGTTCAAGATCACCCTCACTAGTATATCCATACAATGGAATAGTATTCAGCCATAACAAGGAGGAAAGTACAGACACATGTTATAACACGAATGAACCTTATGCAAAGTGAAAGGCCAATCATAAAAGACACATACTATATCATTCCACTTACGTGAGATTTCCAGAATAGGCAGATCCATAGAAACAGAGAGTAGAAATAGTCAGAGATGGAAAGAATGAGAAGTGACGGCTAATGGACTGCTAATTACCCCAAGAAGAAATCCCTTATTAATGGATAAATATTATAAATTTAATGAATAAATATTATTAAATTATAAAACTATTAAATGGATTAAATATTAATTCATCCATTAATGAGGGATTATTAAATCCCTTATTAATGGATATTAATCCCTTATTAAATCCCTTATTAATGGATAAATGTTATAAAACATTCTGGAATTAGATAGCGGTGGTGGTTGCACAACTCTGTGAATGCACTAAAACTGAGGGGCATACTTTGAAAGGGTGAATGTGATGAAATATGAATAATATCTCAATAAAGATTATATTCCCCGACAACTTCATGAAGAACAGCCATGCTCTGCTCCTAGTAAATGACCCGTCTTCTGGCACAAATTGAGGACCTTGAGGATGACAAGGGCTAGAAAGTAGCCCACACCACATTCCCTGGAGGTGACAGGGAACC